>NW_023339751.1:25495623-25514223 GCF_004916995.1 Morone saxatilis | reverse complement strand
CATCGTTGTTGTCGTCATCTTCATGTTCATCATCATCATCATCAACATCAGTCACTACTACTACCTACTTGAAGTGTCCTGAGATAACGTCTGTTATGAATGGCCGCTATACAAATACAATTGAAATTAATTGAAAATTGAATTATATATAGTTTTACTATGCAATTTTTTTTTTTAAAGTTTCACAAAAAACAAAAAAGGTCCATGTTGTCTCCATAACTGTTAATAACCATATCGGAAAAAGGGCGGGACTTAGGAAGGAAGGGGCAATTGGAGAAAGACCCCTCAGTGCAGTCAGCTTCCCAACAGGTGTATCCTCCACCTGCACCAGTCAGTCACTCCCTTTGTACACACACACACTGATGGATTACACTCTCCAACACAAACGTGTGTGCTTTCAGAATAAACACACTGATGGTAATATTTTCAGATAATTAGAAATAGATAAATATCTATAGTTAGCAATTGTTTGTGAAGTAATTAGCCAGCTCTGATGTGTGCAGACATCTACATCCTGCATTCCATCACATGAATTACCTGACTATCATTGAGTACACTGAAGAGTCACTCAAAGAGACTCCAGAGCTTTGATTAAGTTTACCTAAATGTTCTCTACCCAAAGGGCTCCATAAGGCTACACATTATGGCATCAGAAAACAACACCTCATACAACACCAGTGTGACAGGGGGCTGAAGACAAGGGCTAATCACCAGAATGAAGCAGACAGCTGATCATTTACCGATCCTGTGTGAGGAGAAGAATCTACAGTATACTGCTGGGGCTTTTCAATAATCAAATCAAGTTTTTTAACGTTTTTATAAAGGAGGAGTTTTTAAAATATTCTATTATTATTATATATAATATTCTATATAAATATTAAGCCTGGTTCTACCAGACTACACTAGCTGGTGCATTTTCCAATTTATGGAACAGTGATTTAAAAAGACAGACATGCCAATGAATATGCAAGTATTAAATCAAACTAATCTGCTTTATTGGATGCTAGCTGGTGGTTTGCACACTGGCTGACTGAAGGCAGATCATGATACTGTAGTTTGTCATACCCAGTCCAGCCATTTAAAAAAAGGTGTATGCACACATTTCTTTTCCTAAAAGACTAATCAGATTTAAAATAGTTTCAGAGAAAGCATGTAAAAACTGTCTGCATCAATAAGAGAGGAGAAAATGAAAACCTGATAAATTGATTGGCTACCCTACCTGACAGTCTTCCTTAAAAGCTACATTATGCGTCTTTTAATGGACAAACAGACGTGGCTATGTTGGGGCTGTGGCTCTGTCATCAGCTCAGCTGCAGTAGTCTGCAACAAGTCACACACACCTATGTTGGCAACGCTCATGCATAGTCCTGTACATGTCAATCAGCTGTAAATGTTGTGTAATTTTAGATTCAAAATGTGCCCAAGTGTGTTGGATACACTGAACACATCAGTTCATATAAAGCAGGAAATAGCTGAAGACACCAGAGTCCAAATACAGAGTTGTTGTGTAGGTTTGTCAGTGAAGGTGACAGGTGAGCTTACAGATCGGTGAGAGAACTTCATGTGCAGCATTACTATGTACAGTATGTAGATGTGTGGCATTCCTGTGAGTGCTTCGGCTGCAGTTCAGATGCTGTTCAGTTTGAACCTGGGCTTGTTTGGACAAGGCAATCACAGCTAACGTAGCATGTAGTAGTGTTAAACAGCTGAAATTACCAGGTTAAATGTACTACAAGCAGTTTAAGTGGTTATGAAACAGTCTCAGTTTAATACTGATGCCCTTTACATGACCTACATAAACAAACTCGGCCATCAGCGAGAAGACTGGCATATTTCTATATAGTTATTCTTAAAAAGGACCAGTGTGTAGCAATTAGGACCATCTTCACCATCCCCTTCAAAGCATGAAGGGTAAACTACGGTGGCTGTTAAACACGCGAAAAACATTGTGGACTCCGTGTTAGGAGACTGCAAGGTCTGTAGATATAAAAGTCTCATTCTAACATAACAAAAACACAATGATTCTTATTGTCAGCTGATTATACTCTAATGAAAACATACCTATATTATATTTCATTTCTGACCATAGAGCCTCCTAAATGTTACACACTTTAATGCCTGCCTCCGGTTGGATTCACCTTGTATTAAATAAAAGGAGACCTGAGACATTACAGAGCCAGCTACCACTCAATCAGCTGGACAATTTTAGATTATCACTGATATATCACTATCAGCTTATACACAAGAACCAACAAGAAATGCAAGTACAACAATGTCGACGGATTGCTTGAAGAGATTTAGAAACAACGTCTCCTCCTTCTCCTAGTTTGTCTACAAGAGGGGGCTGACATGTAAAATGTCCTGTGAAACCAATCACTGTGACGCTGCTCTCACACTCACTTCTGGGTAGACAACTAGTTGATTTAAAGAGATATGTCAAATCTGCAAATTTGTTGATTCCAGCCTGTTCATTTTCAGTGTTTAAAGATGAAATACTGCTGTGCTTATGTTATACACTGCTTTGCTAGCAGCTCTGATAAACCAAATATACCCAACAGCAACATCTCACCGTCCGTCAGCTTAGCTTTGGGTGAGCTCAAGCCTCATTTTCTGTGGTCCAACAAGTGCATTAGTTCTCCAACCTAATGTTAGTGAAAGCGTTCTTAATGATATCAAAAAAGCATAAAACGTACATTTTGATGAATGTCGAACTTTATATTTGGATTTTGTTTAATTGACACTGTGTGATTTTAAATTGTTTGTTTTTATTGTTGTTGTTTTTGTGTGGACTCCAGGAAGACTGGTTTGTGGAAGCTAACTGGGATCCCATTTAAGAGTAGCAGATGTTTCAATTTGAAATAACGCCTGTTGCTGTCATTAAATTGTATATACATGACGCAGCAGTTTTCTACCCGGAAGTTATTGTAAAATAACACTGTGATTGGTTCTATATATGATCAGATTGCCGAGCGCTGCAGTGATCCTCGTCTAATGCTACAGCCAGTGACAGAGCAACAGCCCCTTTGGTTACATGAAGTACTGTGAGAACAATAGAACAAAGTAAAAGAACCGTGTGAGCAAAGGTGAAAGAACAGGCAGCTCATCACCAAATGGAAATGAAAATGGAAAACATTTATCCATGCTTCCAACCAGACTTTGCATAATGTAGCTTTCAATGTCAATGTATGCAGGCCCGTCACAAACAGTCAACCGTACACAGGTAGAAACAGACCAAGGTATAATATTGCATCTGTGACTGCTGCAGAGTTATGTTCAGGACTGCAAATATTAAAGACCTGATTGTGGACTACCTAAGAGACTGTGGCTCTGTGTCCACAGTTGTGTGTCTGTCTGTGTTTTCATGAATGGCTTCATCATTAATATGGCTGTGTTCAAAGGTCTGGGGACCTGAGCCATCGCATGGGTCCTCCGTCTGCCCCATCCTCTCTTCCTCGGTCTCTTCTTCTCTTTCTAAAAAGCTGTGCTGATCCCACAGTTCCTGGCCATCGCACACTTCGATCCCAGAATCCCCTGTGAAGCGCCGGTACCTGCCCGGCGTCAAGTCCTTGTTGGGGTTGTAAGCACTGTGAAGGTGGCTGTGCGTGACTTCTGGAGTAGCGGGGAGTGCTACGTCAGCATCGCTGGTGAGAGAGATCGCCGAGTGTAGGCAAGGGGATTCTTCGGGTGGGTCCGTGGGTGGAGGTGCTGACTGAAGAGGGGTGTAGGGAGGAGGAGGCGTGGCCGGACGGTCAACTACCTCTTCATATGCTGGCAGCAGGTAAGTGGGCAAGAATCCTGGAGGGAAAAAAAAACAATACAGACAGATATTAAAGATTACAGTATATGAGAGTCTCAGTCGTTACGCAATGGCAAAGGCAAAATGTTCTCCCTGTGGGCTCTGAAGCCATGCACAGGATGGAACAAAAGCACCAAGTGTAATCACGGTGTCAGACAAATAAAGCTGGGATTTTCCTAATGTAGTCTTTCTAGTATGAAAATACCTATTTGCTAAGTAAGTAAGCAAGTAGAAAACACTCATTTTGCATAATACCCACTTGATTTGTCTAATTCAAAAGACTCACTATCTTCAGCTAAACTTAACAATGCATTGCATTTTGACACAGACCAAGCACTGTGGTTACTTTCTGACTTAAATTAAATTGCTTTAAAAAGGAACAGTTCACGCACAAAATGAAAAAATACATCTTTCCTCTTACCTGCAGCGCTATTATTATCCAGCTAGTTTGTTTTGATGCAGTTTCAGGGAGGAACTCTTTTCTTTCTGTAAACAATAATGGTGTCCTACCCGTTAGCTTGAGCTAGATAACATTTCAGCTGCGATAGCTAACATTCAGCTAGCAGCTGGTGGGTGTAGTTCAGTAGAAATAAAATAGTTCCTACATTAAACCCGCCCACAACAAGGTCTGTGGATTATCTTGAATAACTGGGTCATGGTTTTTCAAATGGATTTATTTGGTGCTTCGAGCTCCACAAGCCCAGTGCCACCTGGTTCCATCATATTGAAGGCTGACATCTCCAAAACTCAGCAACTCACACCAAAACCATCTAGTTGGATAAATAGCTCTAGGGGTATTTTTGCAACGAGTATGGGTAGTCACAGGGTCACACTATTACAGGGTCCTTGTTTTAGGAGTTAAATCTGCAGCATTCCATTGGTGGAGTAGCAGCAGCTCAGGGGATGGTAGTTCAGTCTGAACTTGTTGCTCAGAAAGATAAAATCTTCTTTCTCATTTTGTTAGTATGATGTGATGAGGTAATATGAGCTGGAGGCTAACTATGTGTGGCATGTGCAGAGGCAGCTACTTACTCAGATAGAGGGGCAGCTGAGAGTTGTTGTGAGCCTCTCTGTAAGCAATGAGGTTAATCTCGTTCTGACGCCGCTGCTGCTGGAAGCGCTGCTTGGAGCGCCAATGCTGACAAACACAGCAACATGTCAGGATAATGATCAGAGTCCACACCAACCAGAACCCTGCAGGGAGAACACAATGTGTGTATCAAGACACAATTAATACATATCCAGACAAATGGTGCAAAAGCAATTAATCGATAGATTAATTGACAATAAAAATCAACTTGAACTTCAGTATTGACAGAAAAGAGATACTTTCTGATAACCCAGTCCCCGAGTGCACTCTTCCATTTAAAAATACCAGAGATTGCTCTGAAAGGCTGGGTGTCTGGGTGTCTCTTATTGAAACAGCACGAGTGCTTCTGTAATCTGAGAGGCCACCAGGGGGGGCCAAGTAGCAGCAGCACAAACCGTAAACAAATCCAGATTGTGAGTGAGAGGTTAGACACAGGGCCCGGTCTAACTAGTGCCACGCCTGATCTTTATCAACCATCACCTCGTCACTGTGCTAACTCCCCTTTTGAGCCAGTGCAGCATGGACGTATGGACACATGTATGTGCTTGTGTATTCCTGCTTTGTGTCTGGCATGGAGAGTGACCATTTACACTCAACGAATGAGGAAGAGTGGGTAACTCACACCACAGCTCATAGTAGTAGCTGCAGCACTGCGTCTCTCCACAGCAGTGACCTGACTCGCAGATGTAGCTCTGGTTGTTTACTCCCTGGCACACCAACCTGGCCTGTAAATACACACACACACACACACACACACCAATCTGTCACTCACACTGGATTGAGGAAGCTGGTGAAGCAACACACAGCATACTGACACAGTAATAACAAGAGCTGGGCTTTTAAAAAAATATACATTAGTTAGCATGACTCTTCCTTCATCCCATGCACATTATAAATCAGTCAGCCACAAACTATGTAACAGCTTTATTTGTATTTAAATATTACCATACACATGTGCTTGTGGGTATGTTTTCTAGTAGAGCTGCAACAGTTAGTCGATGAGCTGTCTACAGTTAAATGAATCATCAACCATTTTGATAATCGATTGATCATTCTGAGTCAGAATAAATGTCCACATTCTGAATTCAGCTTCTCAAATGGGAATATTTTCTGCTGTCTTTTGCCCTCTATGACAGTAAACTGAATTTCTTTAGGTTGCAGACAAAACACCTCGGGCTTTGGGACACACTGATCAACATTTTTCACCATGTTCTGACATTTTCTGGACCAAACAACTAATGGATTAATCAAGATCAATAATAAAAGTAACTGTTAGCTGCAGCCCTAAATTCAAGTCAAGTTTTGTTATACACACTGTAATGCATAGGTTACAAAGCCTTACTGGAGGAATATTATGTAAATATATCATCCCTGCTCTCCCCTGCAGAACACCGATTCATTTTCTGTAAATGAACTCATCGATTATTGGGCTAACCATTTTAGCTTCAGCCATCATTATTTATTATTATTTATTTCACATAGTTGCTCTTCTCGCTGAAGGAGACACACTTGTGGCTCAGTGGGCCAGAAACCGTCTGGATCTAAGCGAGCAGAGCTTCTGGAGTCAGATATCATGTTGCCCAAGTAAACACGGCTGCGTCCCTCTGACCTCACTGGAACTACAGGCAGCCACTACTGCATTCACCTCTCATTAAACTACCATTCCTATCTGCAGCAGTAGCAATACTTCTCTGCAGAATACTGTTTAATACGTAATACAGATAACCAGTGAGTAGGATTAAAGTCCAATGTGTCACTTTCATTCATCACTGTTTTCCAGACTTCTACATAGTTCTTACAGAGCTACTGCTGTCATTTGACGGGTACTTACTTTGGTAAGGGCAGAAAAACACTCAAATACCAACAAACACATAACATGAATGTCGACAGTCCTTAGCTTGTGTTTCTACATTTCCGTGTTTTTACTGACGGGTTAGGAATTTTGCCAATGTCATATTCCTTAAAAGGAGTTTGGTGCAGGGAGCTTTTAGTTGAATTCAAACCGATATGTCTAATTTCTAATGTTTTGTTGCCACTACAGAAACACTAGGTAACTGCTAAAATATGATGATATATTAGTTTGAGTCATGCTTTATTAATCAGTGTATTGATCACTGGCAGTGGCTGATCAGCTGATGTGCTTGTTATTAATGGTGTTATTAATGACTCCTGATGAAAGAGACCAGACAGACTGGGATTATTCATGTTGTGGTTTTACTTCGAGACTAATAATAGTAACAATAATAACAGTAGAACATGAGACGGATAATCTGTGGAAAAAGAAGTCTGGTTCCTTTGACATCTGAAAAATCTACCAGGCCTGAATGAAAACAACCAATCAGGGAGAGATAGATAGTTGATTGTTGAGTGTCAACCCTAGGTCGTCATTTACTGACACTGGGAATCTCAACAATCAACTATCTTCAAGCCACCAGCCCGTCTCTTTCTAGCTATCTCGGCTCTGATTGGTTGTTTTCGTTCAGGCCCAGTGGATTCTTACAATGTCATGAGGAGCACTAGGAGGAACCAGAGGAACCTGATTGTTTCACACATTATCTGTCTCATGTTCTACTGTCAGGATATAGAGAAAGATTCTTCTGCTGCAGCTTTAATTACCAGTAGATACATATTAATCGTGGTAACATCATTTTTTTCTAAGGTCACAAACTGTGATATGGTAATAGCAGATGCAGATGATCTCAGTCTTTTTCTTTAGTCACACAATCTTAAAGTATTGTCACCAAACAGTACGACGTATATCTCATGTATCAGTTAAAAGATGTAGTTAACTAGTGAGTTGAATATGTTTGCACATTGCTGGTATTTGTGTGTAAAAGGTGTGATGTAACTAGCTACTTTATATCTATGACTTATTATAATATATGAACAATCATTCAAACATAGTAATAGCCCGGATTCCTGATACATAGTATGGTAAATTATCAGATAATTCTCGGTATCATTGTTTAACATAACTTAATAACGTGTGTCTGTCTGGTCGGACTTGCCGTTTTAACAGCACTGCTAACTTTAGTTACGTTACCCATGTTTGTGACTGTCTGCACGAACAGGAAACTGGCCTAACGTTACGAGGAAGATAAAAACTCAACCAACGACCTTACAGCCAGCAACCACAAAGGTACTCAAAATAGGGCTAACACGTTTTAGCTAGCTGGCTAACTAAGTTAAGGTAACGTTAGTTAGCTGAAGCCGCCTAACAGTTCGGTAAAGAGCGTCTGGTAACTAACGTTAACTAACGTTAGCTGTTAACGTTACCTCCGCAACTGTGGCCGCCGTCGCTGAATTTTCTTGTCCGAGCTTCAGTGACCCCATTACTGAAAATATTACAGACTATTATTTCTTTACCACTAAACTGTTCATTAACAGTCGCATTGTTAACAAGACGTCGGCCTCGATGGCTAACCAAAACAAAACAAGTCCAGCTAAACTTCAACAATTGTTCCCTCAGATCCCTCTCGCCCTCTGCCATTGGTCCGTTTATAAATGAAGACCCTTCTCGGACAGCGATTGGCTCTCGTTGCTGTCACTCTAAAATGGTGCTTGTTGACGTGTGCGTCACTTGTCACCACGAAGGCGGGGTCAATTTTACCTCAGTGTTCCACAGGTAATCATTTCTAATGCAGGGGGAAATTAAATAGTATGGAAGCCCATTTCCGCCAATGGGACGGGAAAAAAGATCTCAAAATAATGACTTAGTATCTCAGAATAATGAGGAAGTTTCTCAATATTTTGTCTTGTTTCCCAATATTTTTATCTAGTATCTCAAAATAATGACGCTGTGATACTAAGTCATTATTTTGTGATGGTAAGTCAGTATTTTGAGAAACGTTCTCAGTATAATGTCTTACAGAATCCTTCTTTTCAACACATGGAATGGGCTTCCATAGTATAGGAAACATTCTCATAACCAATATAATTACTAACAATATATTATTATTGTAATAAAGGTTTATTTAACTAGTTTATCAGGAAATAGAAGGCTTTCAAATGCTGTGGATGAAAGATGTGCAGTGTTTTAGAACTACATTTTTTTTACTAAAGGGTCAGTTCAACCAGGTTACTAAATGAATAAATTTTATATTTTCTCACATACCTCTTGTGGTATTTACTAGAGCAGTGGTTCCCAACCTCCTTTCCTTTCCTTTTCTATTGTTGAGTAAATTGATTACCCCTGAATTAGTGACATATTTTATGTATATTTCATATCTAATATCTAATCTGTATACAATAAACAGTAGAGAACCACTGCTAAACTGTACAATGAATCCAAACAGGGAACACAATAACTGCAGAAAGTTTGTGTAAAACAGAGATTTGGACGTATTTTGAGTAGATTATTCCTGTGAATATTGATCAGAGAGGGGTTTCCTGATTTTCTACTTTTTATACAATTCCCTGTCTGTATTATGTGGATCCCATCAGTTGTCTGCTATGTGTGTGGGTGCACCAGGCTGTTTGGGGCAATACCTCCATTCACACTACATCCATGACCCACAATGAAGAATATTCCTGAAAAAAACTGAGCTTTGGTCCTTCAAGACTACCTTCATTCAAGCCTTTCATATAATCTTTGTTATCCAAAAGAAATGTGACATCACCTGTCATAGACTCTAACCTGTCCATGGCAGGGCTAGATTACCCCTGGGGCCAAAATGAGTTGTAGGCCCTGCTTTACCCCCCCCCCTCTTCTCTCTCTCTCCCCCCCTTCTCTCTCTCTCTCTCTCTGTGCATTGTGTTATGTACTAGTATTGTAATTGTTTGTTGCTAACTTAAGCAAAAAATATATTTAGACATTAAAGCTCCAACCCCGTATCCAGTTCTCCTTTAAAGGTCCAGTGTGTAACATTTAAGAGGATCTATTGTCAGAAATTCAATAAAATTTTCAATTCAGTTTTATTTGTATGGCGCCAATTCGTAACAGTTAGTCAAAACTTATCTCAAGACACTTTTCAGATAGAGCAGGTCTAGACCGAACTCCTTATTAGTTCCAACCGCCGCTGCCATGCGTGAGCGACACCAAACTTAGTTTGGTTGCAATCTGCAACCTTACCACTAGATGCCACAAAATCCCACACACTGGTCCATTAAAGAGTCTAACTCAGAGCCCCTCCACAAGATGGTGTAATTATGCAGGTGCCACCTTAAGACCACTATCATTTCACTCTGTTTTTTTCTGAATACATGTTTAAAAAAAGAACAAAGAACACGTTGCTTCCTGTTTAGAGAAACTCAGCAAAAGTGCCCTCTTGGATGCCCCTATGATAGATAAAAAAAAACATTTATTGCCATCTTGGGTGCCCTTCTAGTGGACAGAACAAGGTAAAGTGCCCTTCTCGGTTCTAACCCTGACTAAGATGTTTCACCATAAAAGCATTACAACTTTTTGTGCACTGCTGCCCTTTTTATTTTTTCACCGCTGCCCTTCAAACAGCCACCACTGGTTCTATGGATTATACAATGAACCTGATGAAGGCCACAAGCTGAAACATGTTCTTATGGTGTTATTATATATAGAGTTATAATACTGCAAGTGTTGCTGGAGTTTTGACCTCTTCAGTGTTCATGCTGCACAGGTTGTTGAAACAGAAGCTGACTGACTGAATTTCTTTGCAGTGATATGAAATCAGCCAAACGTCAAGTGACGTTCCCTCCGCGCTCTCTCCCCTTCCATCTCCCTTGGTTCTCTCTCCTCTCCTCAGCGCCAGCCCTTTGAACCTTTCAGCCCAGTTTGAGGAAACAAAAGCAAACAAATCACATTGTCCTTTCAGGAATTTTGGCTTGTTTGCTGCCTTTCATGACCTCTTCTTTAGGCACCTCTCTGCCTCTCCTCATTCAGGGTCCCCAAGAAAGTCAATGGTTCCTTACATTCCGGTTTGACAAGTCAGGAGGATACACGCTAATCCCCTTAATCTGGCCTTTCTCCCGCGTGCAGCCACAGGGAGAGAGGGACCACAGAGAGTAATCCTGTCGGAGAAACAATAGGATTAAGGGCCCAACCCGTGAGTGACAATCAGGTATCCACTGACTGATCTGCAAAGCAGGAGCCCCGGCCACTCTCTCTTCAATGTGACTTTATTTTTGTTTGGCGGGCCCGAGAGGGATGGGGGTGAGGCAGGGGAGGGACGGGTGGGTAGTGACGGGAGGAAGGGTATTTCTTTGAGGGGCTGCTGGAGGTCTGACAGGCCTGTGGTCCCCTAAGCACCAGGGACCCGGGAATGACTGACAGGTGAGGGGTAAGAGCTAGGAGGGTTTGGTATGGGGAGCTGGGAAATGTGTATGTGGGGGTATGGGCTGGGGGGGATTTCGCTTCATATTATTTTATATTGTTTATATTTTAGAGGATATTCTTGATGGGACAGGTGGTGCAGGGACACACAGCCTGGGCACTCAGTAGATAGTTTTCACTATGGCATATGGCATAGATAATTTTATTTTCCTTGTTATATTACCTTCCCAAACTTTTTCAGCATGAGACCCAAAAAGATAAATATAGCAACTTGCAAAAAACTGGCATAACATATACATTTATAAACCACTAATAAAGAAGATACACACTAGTCAGAATCAGAATCAGAATCAGAAATACTTTAATAATCCCCGTGGGGAAATTACTTACTTAATAGTCACCAACAAACACATGAAACATTTCAAATGCTTCACACGACTGATACTGTCACTGCACCAATCCTGCCTTCTAAGCTCCAGCTCCCTGTTGGTGTTAGAATTTAAGATTTTCCTGATCACATTTAAAGCACGTCTGGCCTGGCACAGAGCTACATAGCAGATATGTGAACCCCTTATGAGCCAGTTCGCAGCCTCAGGCCTTCTGGCTATTCGAAAGTCGAGGATTGAATCTAAAGGTAACTGTGTTCTTGGCATCAGGACCCCTTGGCTGCCTGAGGAGTAAAGTTTGCAGAACCAGTGACTACTTTTTGCATTTTTATAGGTTTGCCTTTATTTTTTATGACTTCTACTTTGCTCTTATTATCGTACTTCTGGTATTCATTTTTTATATATTTAATTATATTTTAAAATCTGTTGGTTAGGTAAATCATTTTTATTAAACTGTCTCTTTAAAGTCTCTCCTTTGCACAGGAAATCTTTTGACTGGCCCTGATACTGAGAATGCTTTTTAAGCTGTCATCACTGAGAATCTCCCCACATAAGCAGAGGCCTCTGAGGCCTCCTCCTTTGCATTTCCAATGACTTTGGTGAATCAAACATTTACAGTCTTCCTTGTATTTTCTTTTGGGCATCATGCTCAATGTTACCAGAGAGCACAAACCACCAGGCTCCATGAGCAGAACTAGAGAAATATTAAGTCCCATGAAGTCAAAATTGATGTTTATATCACATATGTCTAGCATTATATGTCACTTATATTGTATTTTCAGGTATTCTTAATGGTATTTTAGAGTAATTTCCTGAGAAACGATAAAAAAGTTGTTGATGGCTCATCCTGCACTTGGGGGTGTATACTAATTTTTCACCCAACGTAAAGCTTTCTGTCTCCTGACAGGATGCATTCAATGAAAGGTAGGCTCTGATGCTAGCTCATAGAGCTAGCTGCATAGTGTAACATGCACTCAGCACTATTGGCTACTGTAAACGCAAGTCCCTCCCTAGCTGCTTATTGTTACAAGAAACACATAAATATGAGAAAGCTAGGAGCACTCTACTTCCTTTTTCATGGAGACTTGGACGGCAGAAATATCTGCTGATTTAATCACAATCAATCACTTATATTAATATTTGCCTGGAAAAGCCCCCAAATAAAGATATTAGAACTCAAAAACATTATTGTGGCACATTGGTAAAGCACTGAATAGAGATATCTAAAGGTGGCATTAGAAATTAATACATTGTTTTATTTCAGAAATCATTTTTGATTAAACTTAACCCTGTCACTTAATGATAGTGTGATAAATGTGGCCATATAAGATCATACAGTTTTTTTATTAATCCTTTGCTGCATCCTCTCCAGTGAAATGACTATATTTTACTACAATTTTCCTCTAACAGTAGCATTAGTTTGGCCACAGCCCATAAGTAACAATTCAAATTAAGTTGAATTTATTTTATTTTATATAAAATGAATCTAATCTTTTAGACTAACAAACAGGTGGTGGGGATGGAGCTGAAACAGACTAAAACAAGAAGCAGAAGGTGTATGTTGCATGTACAAAAAACATTGCTGTGCATGTATTTATTAACATTACTAGGATATTTGGTCATTTTTTTGGTTATCAATTTCCAGGTGTTTCGATGACTGGAAAAATGGGTTTTCTAGGAAGCATGTGAAGCCTGAATATATTATACTAGATGGGTATGTGAATATCCAAATGATGACAAGGGTTCTTGAGGCAGCAAATAATCTGATACAGCAAAGAAAAAATAAGACAGAACTGTGAATGGAGAAGAAACAATGGTATAATCTGGTATAGTGTTTTTATCCCTTCCTACAGCGAAGCCTCTCCTGCTATGGTCAAGATGTGCAGTTCACATTATGAACACTAGATGGCCCCATTGGTACAAATATGTCTTCAGCCAGACTCTGTAGCCAAACTGAAGCTCCCCAGGTCAGAGAAAAGACTTACTGCTCTCTGCACCAACACATTGAATACATTTATCAGTCCAGAAACCCCGCAAACCTCAAGCAGCTTCTGATATCCAATCCTCTGTCCTCTGCCGCTGCAGCCAGGAGCCTCAGAGCTGAAGGAAACAAGCCTCACATGCAGTGAATAGAGAAGCCGTCCGCTCCATTCAGCTCCACTGAACTTGGCCAAAGAAAACAGCGGTCGATTCTTCACATCTCCTCGTGTTACGGTGATGGTCTTGTTAAGTGCTGGGGGTAAATTACGGGTTAGCCATTGTGTGAAGAGGAATGAGTCACAGGATGGTGGATTTCCATGTGTGACAGGTGCCTGCAGTGGTTACTCTGTTTGTTTAGGCTAGCTGTAGCAGCCCTCTGAGTGATACTGTGGAAATTCCCACTGAGGACTCACCCTCAAAGTTGAGAGGTGACCAAGTGGTGACCAAAGTAGGGTTGAGGGACTCTCTGGGGTCCTGACAGTAACCCTCCCAAATGCTTTTATCAATTTTTGCTGGACAGAAAAGACTTCTAGTCATCACTTTAACTGAGTAAAAGTCTATATGCTTTCTTTCCATGGGTCAGATGAAAAGATGGATCTCAATCTCATTCCTGTGTGTTGAGCTAGAGTACAGAGACACAGTTAGCCTAGCTTAGCATAAAAACAGCTAGCCTGGCTGTTCAAATATACACCTACCAACACCTCTAAAGCTCTTTGATTAAAGGACCAGTGTGTATGATTTAGTGACATCTAGTGGTGAAGTTGTAGATTGTAGCCAGCTGAATACAGCTCACATTCGAAGCACAAAGAAGAAAGTACAGTGGCATTAAAAATGCGAAAGGCACTATCTGGAGCCAGTGTTTGGTTTATCCGTTCTGGGTTTTGGGCAGGAGATCAGACTTCACGTTCCATACAAGACCTGCAGTTAGCGCTTGCCTTTTTATTAACTATCTACCTAACCCCATAGACTGTATCAAATATGGATGTAGTCTCTGTGGCATCACCTGTCATCTTGGCAGTCCTAACTCTGGCAGTTTACAGCTAATCCAAAAAGGGGCAAAGACATGGATTTCAGAAGGCACCCACCTGTCACTCAAAAATTCACCCACCTGTACAGTTGTCATGAACGGGTAATTTAGATACAGAGACCAAAACAGATTCTTGTACCAGGCATTTTAATATGGGGCCTTATGGAGATTGACCCACTGCTGGAGTTAGCCTCACTTGGGCGTTAGAGGAGCCAAGAGCTTGCTGCTTGATCTAAACTTAGTAACTGATTACGAAACGGAACTAAGTTAGGATACCAAAAAAGGTAACTAAAATCAATTAAAGTTACAGAAAAAAAGACATTATCAGATTACAGTTAAATTTAGTAAAAATAGGGATTATATATTACAATTTGAAAATATATTAGTTTTTCTCTACTATGGTCACATTGTTCTGTTGTCTTGTAGAATACGTAAAATTCATCTTATTGATATTTCTCTACTTCTGTTTTTATTTGCATCTAATCCAAAAGTAACTTAAAGTAAAGTAATCAAGTTGTAATGTTATATATTCCTGATGAAGGTCATGTACACCAAAAAAAATATATTTATTTGTGCTTATAAAAGCTGCAGTATAAAAATAAACGTGCTTTTTATATTTTAGGCTTATGATTGGCTCTCAGCTAAAATGTAAGTGGGCTGAGGTTAGGTAGTGTCCTTGATATGTTCCAGTACAGTGATCATCAAATAATCAATGCAGTGCTTCAAAAAGAGGGAAACTAAAGGGAGGCGGAGCAGTTGCAGCCGCATCTGTCCTCTGAGACAAAGACTTGTTTGAGGTGTTTGGATGAAAAGTTTGGCGTTTTTCACAGCGCCAATGCTCGACAGCAGCTTTGTGCTAAATGATGTAGCACCTTCTGAGACGGGTGATGTCACCCAAGACATGGGTATCAGGGATGAGAAGGCAAAGCCAGGAGTGCTCTAAGCTCCCAAACCCTGAGTGACACTACAGAAGAGGAAAGACATGTACAGACAAGAACACACTGCCAGGCTCATTTATCCATTGATACTGGACCCAAACATCTACCATCAGCCAGTCACTGTCATCCACCTCCAACTACAGTTTCATTAAACACACTTGTGATAACTTTGGTTTCCTACAGTCTAAACTATTTATTTCTCTCCTGCATTTTGGCAGAAAATGTATCTGTTCTATTCAGGGTTCCCATTCTTTTTAAGAAATAATTTTCCTTTCCGGGACATTTTCTTGACAATCCAGGACAGCACTTGATTCAAGGGAGGCTCCGTGTCTCAACTGACTTCAGTTTTAACATTTAACGTTAATTTGGCCACAGCTCAGACTAACATACAATTTTCCAGGAAAACAGGGATTATTTCCAGTTTATCCGATCATTTTAGATCAACTTAGGTGTATCCATGACTGGAAAACTACCCTCTAGATTTCCAGGTATTCCAGGACACGTGGGAATCCTGCTCATGTTACCATAAAGGAAGCCTATCCGCTTAACTGTATTGTGTGTCTGGATGAGCAGCAGCTAGCGACATGACGTGAAGTTCAAGGGCAAGTGCGAACATTTCCAGTGGGATACAGATTTTCATTTTAACATAGAACATTTCAAGTCTAGTCTTCTAAAAAGGCACAGAAGAGTTCTGTTTTTTTTTTACATTAGTGCGCATTCACAATGAATGGCCAATAAAAAGCCCTGCTTATTTTCGCATTAGGTAACACATAACTATATAATTGTTCATCATAACGCCTGAAGTATTAAAATAATCTGGAAATAAAATAGAGAAATCACAAGAATACCCATAGCTTTTTAGTTTGTTGGTGCTGCTGACTAGTGCAGACATATTGTTGTTTTCTAGCAAACACTCGTCGTCACACACACACACCTAGCGTTAAACCACGCCTTAGCTCATTATGTAGCTGCCAGTAGTTTCTCAAAGGACCCTGATTGGTCCGAACCACTGTGGCTGGACACAAGCACATAGCTTGAAGCCTGGCAAGATGGATTCTTGCTGCCACACAAGGTTACCAACTAGTGAGTCTCTGGGCATTTCTGCCTTGATCTGTGGGTGGAAAGTAGAGAGGTGACCGAAATTAAGGAGCGAGAGGGCCATGGCCAGATTTGAACCAAGGACACTGCATTCACAGTACATTGTACATTGTTTATTAACTATTCAGTGACTGCAGTACGATCCTGGCCATACCACTGGTGTTTTTTACTGCTGCCAGCTTTATAATACAGTGGACAGCAGGCTGGACTCAAACCGGCACCATTGTTTCACTGAAAAAATGACTAGCCCTGGCTGAAAAAATAACCACCGATTGTGTCCTCCACCCAGCAAACCCGGTGTGTTGTTGAAGAAACTGCCCTCACCCCCGGCCTCTATGATTAATTCAACTGTCAGGAGTCCCCGGGGGTCACATCTCCTGCATGGGTGTGCAATGTCTGTACGCACCCTGGCCACTCCTCTTAAGTGGCACTGGCATATTAGCTAATGGACGGCAAATGATCTAATATATGCCATTAATGGCCAGCAGGGAGGGTCACTGCCCAGACTCACAGTGGACACCCTGGGACACGTGTGGCTGGTAGAGCAAGCACAACCTCACACACAGCCTTCAATTAATTACACAGCAACTAAAGGGCTAATTCTACTTTATTACAACTTCAGTCTTAGTTACATAGTTTTGTCCATCATTTTCTATCAGTAACATTTTACCTAGGGGTGTCCATCTCTCCCTTAAGATTATCCAATATGTATCTAGATCCACTGGCTACGATACGATTCAGGGAGGAGGATGCATTTTAATATGGGAACGAGTTCCAGTGTCATTTAGAATGTGACACAAAATTATTAAGATAAGATACACAGATAAGATAATTCCTTTGTATGTATCCCCCTAAGAGATCATTTTGGACACAGCAGCAATCATGAATATCAGTCACGTGACTTTTACGTATCCGTCTTTTCCCAGCTTACTAGCGCCATCTTGGAGTACCTATCCGAGCACCGGCATAGACAGTACTGACAGCTTAGCTAGTTTGCTACGATTTACGGATTCGTATTGGATACAGTAAATGGGCTACGGAAAGACAACTTTTCGCACCCGACTTCCATGAAAAGAACGCTACTTTCCAAAAAATATCATCGTTAGGCTGCCAACGTTATAGTGCTAACAGATTAGCTAACCACTTGCTAATGTCACCAGTTTCTTAAGGAGCACTTGAATTAATATGCCGCTGAGGATATGTGTTAGAATAATGTTACAGGACGGAGAGCAGAGGGGAAGGGCTGTGGGCCATTAAACTCATGTTACCACTAAAAACCATTAAAAGCACACCAACACACAAAAAAGAGATGGTGGTGTTTTCGGGCTATAATCTTAAACTGGTTCTAAGGGCTTGAACAAATATCTCAGGCTAACGTTAATGGACTGATGGTGATGTCTCTAACCCACATATTGTAACACGTTTTTATTAAACGATAAACTGACATTTGACGCTAGACTCATGGCTGGGTTTCAGACACAGTATATAAACCAATTCACAGGCTGGATTGCTTAGTTAATACTGTTGGGGAAAGATTCGTATGTTATCATCGTTTAACCTTCATTCAACCACATTGTAGTAACGGCAAGTAACACGCACTTATACATTTTACTTCTCAGTAACGGTAACGGCGTTGCAGATGGATGGGAAAAGTAATCAAGTTAGATTCACTCCGTTACTGAAAAAGTTAACGCCGTTATACGTTAATACGCCGTTACTGCCCCGAACACTGTTTGCAACAGACTTAGCAATGCTCGCCGAATCAGGTACTCAACATGGCGGACAAGTTAGGTTATGTATAGTAAGTTAGAATGTGAGGTGACGTCAGGTGATAATTCATGAACTAGGCAAAGCAGCGCAAACACAGAACAACAAAGAATGTCACAGTTAAAGGATTGCTAATATTATTAATATTAGAAGAATATAAAACTATAATTAAAGTTATATACACCTATTTTGTTGTCAAGTCAGACATGGGAGTCCAGAAATATGAGCAAAAATTAAACTTGACTAAAACTACCAAAAAAACTAAAACTTA
>NW_023339751.1:25492750-25495598 GCF_004916995.1 Morone saxatilis | reverse complement strand
ATCAGTTTGATTGTTTTATGTGTGATTTTGTTTTTATATATCAGAAACTACCTATTAAATAATTAATTAATCATTATTATCCATAATAATATCAGGAACATAATTTCACCTAATACTAGAGCTGCAACGATTAGTCAATTTACTGATTAGTTGTTAAAGTAATTGCCAACTATTTTGATAATCCATTTATCGTTTTGAGTCATTTTTCAAGAAAAGTATTTCCACATTCTCTGATTTCAACTTCTCAAATGTGAATATTTTCAGGTTTCTATTAGTCCTCTATGACAGTGAACTGAATATCTTTGTTTTGTGGACAAAACACCATGGGCTTTGGAAAACACTGATTGACATTTTTCACCATTTTCTGACATTTTCCGAACCAAACAACTAATGGATTAATCAGGAAAATGATGTACAGATTGATCAATAAATAATGGTTAGTTGAAGCCCTACCTTTCACCTAGCCACACATCTTGGATTGTTATCTCTCAATTATGTTTTATATGCAATTCTGATATTGCGAGTATAGATTAAATCAGAATTCAAAGGGAATTGTGTGTGTGTGTGTGTGTACCGTTTGTGTTTTTCACTTTCAGGATGACAGTGGGTGACCTCCCCCATAGAGGTGTGCATTTGTATGTTTTATCTCTGTGTGTGTGTGTAAGAGAGAGAGAGAGAGAGAGAGAGACCTCCAGACATCTCTGCTGCCCCATTGTCTGCCCCTGGTGTCTCTCCATCACTTATTGATGAGGCTGCACTAATGGAGGATCGATGTCTATTGGCAGAAAATACTTATCCCCAAAATACTTCCCCTCTCCTAACCACAGCCACCACCACCCTGCTTTACTGCACACACACACACACTTCCTTGTTAACTACAGTATTGGGTTTTCCTGTAAACAAGAGATGGAGTTTCAGCATTGTCTCCAAACCTCTACAACATACACACAGAGATGTGATCTCACCTGTGTTGTTGCAGTTCACATTGTTTGAAACTTTTATTTTAAGTAATTTTATGAGCCACAGCCGCCCATATCGTCTGATTGTGCTTTTAGCTGGCTAGCTTGCTTACTAACACGGATAAATGAATAGCTAGCTAACATCTGAACTATAGTTTACTTTAGTTGACCAACGATTACATGTCTCAGGAGGAGTTTTTCGTTCATTGTGCTTCATTTGTGTGAACTGTGTTTGCGTAATTACTGCACTATGCACTGCAGCTTTTTTGTCCAGTGCATTTTGATCCCCCTGCAGAAAAATAAATCTGTTGAAAAGGTCTACAGAGAGGTGTTCTGGTGGTGTATGGTTAAGGCAGATGTAATGTAATCATAATCTCCCTGGGAGTTGTCTTCTCCACCATTGCTGTTACTGCAGTCAGTTTCTCCCGGTAGGATCCAACTTCAGTGTTCATAAGTTCAGGACGGTTTCTTCACGAGAGCACAGTTTCTCACAGAGGTCTCCTCCTCCTCCCAAACAAACAGACCCCGCTGAAAAACCAACCTAAAAACAGTAAATAAAGCAGTTCCACCTTAAAAATCACGGCCTCCCATCGCCTCTTTGTCAGTAAAACCCCAGACACACTGCAGTTCATTTGTGAAGATTCTTCCAAGGAAGAAGCATCTTCAACAAGTCATTACGTGCTGCTACAGAAAAAAACAAATATCCTCTTCATCTCTACTCATCTCATCAAACTCTCCCATCCTTCCCAACAGGAAGTGTGTGATGGAGTGGGAGGAGCCTCATGACAGCGCTCTGTACTGCATCCAGACAGACGGAAATCACATGATCGCCAGCGGCTCCTCGTACTACGGCGTCGTGAGACTCTGGGACAAACGGCAGACTGAATGCCTGCAGGTGTGTACATATATCCCCAGGACATATACAGTGAGAGTTTAAAACAAGGTTTTATGAGCTGAATTCCAGATGTGAAACAATAAACGTAATGCTGTTTGCAGTTCTTCCAGCTGAGCACAGACCCGGTGAGCAGTCCGGTGTACTGCCTGAGGTTCAGCAGCTCTCACCTGTACGCAGTGCTGGCCACCGCCCTGCACTCACTGGACTTCAGCCAGAACCCTGTCTACATCAGATGATACACACACACACACACTCTGTTCAATAAAGCTGTCTATTTTCACAATGAATGTTTTCCCATTTTCAATTTAACTGCTGATCCACCAATCAGTTCTGTGCTCTGCTGTTGGTTTTGGAAGAACTGAGCATTTCTACATGTCAAGCTATGAGTGTAGTTTTTAAAGGACACTCCAGTGATCCTGACTCTTTGATATCTCCAAACTCCTAACTGGAGAGCATCTTTCATTGGTAAATGTTTGTGTCTTTCAGACTCTGCACCCCAGGTTCATAGTGCAGGTTTTCTGTTCACGCTGGAGAGAAAGGAGAGATAATTACATGTGATGCATTTTGTGTTTAAAATAATTCCATCTAAAGTCTGACTAAAACCTCAACTAATTCAAAGTAGCCTGTAGAAGTCTAAAAAGGTCAGTTTCCACAGCTGAACATTTGACTTTTGTTAAATTCAGACACATAGGTGTTGTGTGGGCGTGCTGTGCTCTGTCTGTCTGTCCTCCTCTCACAGCACCTTCACTTGTTTACTTCACTCAGTAAAATAATTAAGAACTGCTTCCAAAATAAGGTTAAGGATAGAGGATACATTTTATTACTGATTTGCTGCATATATACACAGATTTAAAGTAACCAGCATGTAAATGCATTGAGTACCGCTTATATTTGATCCAGTACCGGTGCCTGGTACTCAGTACTGGTATCTAACAGTACATTTTTCTGTACTCTATGATTTTACATACTTGCATACTAACCTAATAATAACCTC
>NW_023339751.1:25484540-25492650 GCF_004916995.1 Morone saxatilis | reverse complement strand
TTGCAATCTGCAACGTAAGCATGGTATACTGGAAAGAAATTGTGCAGCTTATTTAATTTGGATGGAGAATGTAATCATAACAGAAACACCAAACATTGTAACCCTAACCCTAATGACAATGATCCTTTAAGCCTAATGTAAAAGCCATCATTAAAACAACAAGGATTTAAATGGAAATGGTTTTAGGAGGGAAATAATTTTGCCAGTTAAGAACGCTGCAGTGTGGCAGCTACTTTGTGAGATGGGCAGACTGGTGGCCCTAGGGGGCACAGACTTAGTGATTGTTATGAAGGGGCTACTGGCTGTGTGACACACAGGGTCTAAGTCCTGATTTCAGCCCGTCTGTCTCACTGCAGGAGTCAGGTTGGCTTTAGGGGCCACACACACACACAAGCTGTGAGAGGAATCATTAATGAATTGACAATGTTGAAAAAAGAAGAAAAACAGAAGACGCTGAAGGGTGGGGGACAGTTAAGACACAAGCTGTCTGTTGTGTGTGTGTGTGTGTTTTTGTGACACAAGTGGCTGGAGGCTGTTGTAAAGTTACGTCTGAGCTCTAAACAGGAGCCTGGGGACGCACTGGGAAACAGGCCCTCTCGTCAAAAGCCATCAGACAGGTAGAGAAAAGACGCCCTGCTGAGGTTTTTACTTACCCTAAAACAAACAGAGGGGAGCCACACAACCTGCTGCACATCCACCCAATTTACCCCGCACCTCTGCGCCCGCTGCAGCAGGAGGAATGTGAGATTTCCTGGCAGAGACAGCGAAGAGGAGGGGCGCTGACTGCTGAGACCCATCAACAATGAGCACCTCCAAAATGTCACATACACGCGTGCACCACAAAGACAATACCGCTGCAATTTGTATAACAGAGCGTCCACCCCGACGCAGACATTTCACCCCGCTCTTTTCAGTTCCAGGAATGTCAGGAATCCTCGCCTAGCCGTTTGATTGTAAAAAAAAAAAACAAGGAGGGCTCCCTTTCTAAAGGAACAGAGGGGAATCTTGGGAGTTGGGAGTGATGGTCAGGGTCCTTTCTCTTTGATGCTTTTTTCCCCCTCTGTGTTTAGCCATGAGCGAAGACAGTGTGAAAAGTTCGGGTGCTGCTCCAATGGCGCCACTTGTGTGGGATCCCCCTCTATATGGCTGATCATAAGACCTCTTTGTGCCGCCGAGATGGAAAAAAGAATTAATTGCAATGGAGTGAAAAGTGTTTTTAAATTAAATTAAAATCAAAGCCACCAGAGCTCAATGGGAGCACAGGCTTTATGACACCCCGTTCTTTCTAAGTGTTACCATACACGTTTTACAACCTGCAGTTAGCCTATTGGTGCCAACCCATAAAAATGAAGGTAGAAGTGTAGAGTAATCATGGAATTTTTTGGGAATTTTTCTGTACAATTGTGATCTAAACTGCTATTCATTGTCTACGTAGTAATAAACAACAGTTTGTACCATACATTATCAAACCTATTTCTACAAGAAAAGAGCTTCAGCTGTTTGAATGAAAGTAAATCTGATAAAAGTTGCTTTTATAGTCAATGAAGGTGATGTTTGTTCAGCATCAACCATGATTAAATAAGACTGTATGATTAAAAATGGGCGTCACCTGTGACAGCACCCACCTGTCACTCAAAGTGGCCATGCCCTTAATAACTTTAAGCCTATAATTTAAACGGGTGAGTTGTATTTAAATCCCCCCCACCCCCCATGGTGGTCATGAATGGGGAAATTGGCTATAGAGACCAAAATTCTTGTACCAGGCTGTAAATGTGCTCTGCTGTAAATATGGGCATTTTTAATATGGGGCCTCATGGAAATTGACTGACTGCTGGAGCCAGCCTCAAGTGGCCGTTAGAGGAAGTGCAGTTTGTGGTACTTCTGCGTTGGCTTCATTTGCAGCTACAGAGGTTGCTGCTTGGTGCTAACTGGCTACTACGTTTGTCTGACTGCTTTAGGTACTAGTTTGTTCTTTTTTATACCCTTTCTGTCCAGTGGAAACCACGTATCTCCAGATGTGTTAGGGATCACCAGGATTTAGTGGCGGTGGTGTTGCAGATCGCAACTCCCTCACTTACCCCTCCACCTCCAAGTGCAGGGGAGAAACTACAGTGGCCACAAAAATGTGTGAAAAAGTGAAAAATGAATCTAGAGCCAGTGGTCGATTCTGGACAGTGTCTGTAGACATAAAATACTAATTCTAAGGTAACAAACACAATGATTTCTATACTCAAGTGATTCTACACTAATAAAAACATACCTATGAATATTATATTCCATTTCTGAAAAAAGATCCACTGAATGCACTGCTTGAATGAGGAGCCGTAATGAAAACATTTAAACAGCATGGCTAAAATAATTGATTTGATTAAAAGTATGACAAACACAGTGAAGACTTCTGTCTGTCCTTCAGCCTGTAAAGATTTCTTTTAGTGCCGCCACTATTTTGCAGAGGCAGGAAGCTGCCTGCGGTCTCCTTTCTGTGATCTGCCGGTGGAGGCAGCTGTTTTGCTGGTGGTTGTTTGGTGATGCAGGTGGAACAGTGTCTTGTTTATGATGTTTTGGCTCAGATGGATGTTGAATCAAAGGGACATGCAGTTGTGCTAATGCACAGGGTGTGAGACTGATGCTGGTGGGTGCTGCTGGATGGTGTGTAGGGTTGTGTTTTGGTGTGTTGGTGGTGTGTCATGGGAGGAGGAGTCGGCAGTGTCTGAAAGTATTACTGGAACTGTGGGTGAGCCAGTGTGTTTACTAGTGCATGCAAGTTTCTATTTCTCACAACTAAGGCTTTAACATGTGAGGTGTTCATTTCAAATGGAAGGATATTAGCATATTAGTATTACATTTATAACAAATTCTTGACAACAACTTCCAGTTTGAAAAAACATTATTTACACTAATCATTTATTTGTTCTACTAACATCAATTGTTATTATCACCATGTTATTCATGACTTTGTATCATTTCTGTCTTTACTTTTCTGTAAACATTAAAAAATAAAAAAAACAGTGGCTATAAAATTAAGCCAATGTAGAAGTGCCAAAAACTGCAGTTCCTCTAACAGCCACTAGAGGCTGGCTCCGGCAGTGAGTCAATCTCCATGAGGCCCCATATTAAAATGCCCAGCTTTACAGCAGAAATGTACAGCCTGGTAAATGGACCTGTACTTGTATAGCGCCTTTCTAGTCTTACGACCACTCAAAGCGCTTTTACACTACGTGCCACATTCACCTTCACACAATTCACTCAGTGGATGGCAAAGCCATCGAACAGAAACTATAACTCATTTCATACACATTCACACACCGATTGCTGTGCCATCCGGAGCATTTGGGGTTCAGTATCTTGCTCAAGGATACTTTCGGACACTATGGCAGAGGAGCCGGGGATCGAAACCAAACAACCTTCTGATTGGGGACGACCGCTCTGCCTCTGAGCCACAGCCGCCCACATGACATGACATCGGTTACATAAGTCTGTTTTGGTCTCTATAGCTAATTTTCCGCATTCATGAAAAACTATACAGAGATTTATATATACTCACCTGTTGAACATTAAAGGCTTAAAAGTTATGCATAATTAAGGGCGTGGTAACTTTGAGTGACAAGTGGGTGCCGTCACAGATGGCTGTTTTCAGTAACCAGGATTCATTCAGCCTGCCTCAGCTCCATCCATGATCCACCTCTTTGCCCATTTTTGCATTAACCAGGAGACGGTGGAGTCAGGACTGCCAAGATGCAGCAGCCAGAGCCGACAGCACTGAGCTTCACTATGGCTCTTCAGAAACCTATGGGGGATATCACAGAGACTACGTCAATGTTTTATACAGCCTATGATGGCTACATATTTACTCTGTCCAGGTGTCCAGATACTTTTGGCCATCTAGCGTATATGCCATTAAGTGCTAAAAATGGATTTAAATAAACATAATCCTCTGAAAACACCCTTTTCAGACGTTGTAGTGAATATCGAAGATGATTAATCTGGACATATCCAAAGTTTCGAGATAGCAAATAGAGTGTAGGATGTAAACTTATTAAAAATCAGTTGGACAGAGGTGACAGAGGGTCAACTGATTCTGCTCTGATGTGAAGCATTTATAGTGCTTCTATGTGTGAGTGTGTATTAAAGCGATAAGCTTCAATGTAACAGTACATTTTGAACAATGCACCCTGATCACCCTCACCCTGCACCCACACACAACCTGGTATGCTGCTCTCAGCTGTTTATCAGAAAATCACAACTGTGGGTTGTGTGCGTGTCTGTGTCAGACACTCTCAAGGTGCCTGCATGTTATATGAGGACGATAGCAGAACCTGCCTATCTGCTAATAATATCTGGATGAACAACAATTTTTAAAGGGAGACATGATGGAAATTCCATTAATTGGGCCAAAGACCAGGTAGGATGCACCGTCAGTGGGGAATTGGGGTCATTATGGATTCTGAATAATGTTTCAAAACCCACATCAGTACAGTCACAAAGACAACATACGTTAAAGGACCAGTGTATAGGATTTAGTGGCATCTAACGTGAAGTTGCAGATTAGCAACTAACTGAATACTGCTGGCGTCTGCATTTGATGTTCTGGAAATGATAACGGGCTGTGAAGTGTGTAGGACACACTACGGTGGCCACAATTCGTAAAAAATAAGAAAGGCCTTATCTAAAGACAGTGTTTTGTTTGTCCGTTCTGGGCTAACTTCATGGAAGGCGCAGTGTGATTATACACTAATGAATCATACACTTAATCTGTCAATAGATCCGCCTAAATGTTACACACTGGACTTTTAATTAGACAAACATTGGCCTTACTGAATCGTAATGGAGAGGTAACTGTTGCAGTTTAATAAAAATGTATTAGTGGGATTACCATTTTAAAATACATTTTTAAATAGAGAACAATAAACCACCACGCATACAAATTACAACACTTCACCTTGAGTAAAACCATAGCTAATCTTACAGTTGACAATCCATTACCATGACAATGAATTCTCTCACTGGGTAAAAATATATCTCCATTATTTTGTCTTTAAAGCAGAAAAGTGGACAATCTCACAGTACAGCGCAAGGTCTGTCTTCCAGTTTTGAAAATGCTCTCTTGGCTTTCTTTAAAAATACACTAAAAAGAGTAAAAAGTAACGCAAAGTAATCATGTTATGTTACTTTAATAATGTGATACATGGATTATATCACTGACTACATTAATTAACAGGTAATTAGTAATTAGTAACCCTCCAGTCAATGGGCAGGCTTTCTAAACCAGAAGTTCCCAAGCACTAGGGGTTGCCAAAGCTTCGCAGGGGGTTGTAACGCCTTCTTGATTTTAAGTAAGATAACATAAAAAATGTATTTTGTTAAAAATTAAAATTGTTATCATCATCGTCTTTATTCAGACATGATAAGACCATGGCAGAAACAGTGTGGTATTTAGTATGTTGTCCACAGAGGGAGTGCTGTCACTGCTGGAGAACAGCACTGTAATGATATGAAAGAAGACAAGTGTTCTCACTTCTCTCACAGACTGGATCACTAATGGATTTTAAAAATGAACTTAACTGTATGGACCCCAATATGCATAAATATACAAGTACAGCAGGTGAAAATAACACATTTATACCACATGCAAAAAACTGCATGTTTTTGCCTAAAACTGTATTGGATTAGCTTAAAGTTGGTAGTTGTGTAAAGGGAAGACTGCTGGGTACCCACAGAACCCATTTTCATTCAGATATCCTGAGGTCAGGGGTCAAGGGATCCCTTTGAAAATGGCCATGCCAGTTGTTCCACTGCCAAAGTTTAGCCCAACTTTTAAACATTATTTAGTGCCCCTGCGGCATTTTGTAAGACATGCAATACTGTCCCTGATTATGTTATCGGCGTAACGGTTATCTGTATCTTAGCCGATAAATTAACAATAGCATGGAATATTTTTCAAAGATGGTTTATGAACATTGTGTTCCATCATAAACACATTTCCATGTCGGCGGCAGGGCAGTTTTGCAGACATTATCTAGGTCTGTTACACCATGTAACCATGTCAATTTCCCCTCACCAGCTGCAACCTCCAGAACAACCTGCCCACCCATCCCTGTTTCTCCCGTCTTGTCCCCTCCTCAGATTTCCCGGCCATTCGGGAGCAGGAAGCAGCTTTTTGTTGTGTTGTGTCGTGTCAGCCTGTTTTAATTGGCCCAGGTAAAGCTGGGAATTACAGCAGCCTTGGCAGGGATATATCAGGTTTAAGCCTCTCCTTTCAGAGACAGGAATTTCCAGAGGCCCCTCATTTCGAACTGCTCCTTGCTTAAGACTAGCGTGTACTGTGGTGTTTTCAAACCCATGCTTTTACTTGCTTTTTGGAGTGATAAAGGGCCACACTGTTGCTGCGATCAGGCAGGGATGCAGTTATGTTTAACAGGGAAAACTGACATCAACAGAAGCCATGTGGGAATTAATACGGTAAATAAGATATACAAGAGGACATTTTTTGACAGTGGAACTTGTCCATAACTGATAATCACAGTGTGTTCAACCAATAATGCACTGGACTCTCTCCCTCTGAAAACACTGAAACAACAAATAGAATATATGAATGCACATGCACTTACAGAAAAACACACAAGTGTATGTGTGTATTTTCTAAGAGGAGTTGATGGTGACTCTACTGACAGGTGTGGTTGAAATGAGAGAGGAGGAAGAGGAGGAGGAAGAGCAGGGTCAGTCTACAAGGAAGCCAGCCAGATGAGACAGTGAGAACAAGAGCTTCTTGTACTTTGGTGCTGTTACACTTTAGTGTTTTACAGTAACATTACTGATATGTTGGCTAAGGATCCGCTGATATGGTTTTTCAAAGCAGATACAGATACAGATTATTAGTAATCAAGGAAATGGTAACCAGTATTTGAAAGCGATGTACATTTGCAGTAAAATTAAAAAAACTTTGTCTCAAAATTTAGAATAACCAGTGGTGGGGTGTAACTAAGTACATTTACATAAGTGCTGTATGCAAGTACAATTTTTAAGGTACTTGCTCTTAACTTGAGTATTTTTACTCCTTTTATTTAATACCTTCAGTTACTAGCTATGGATTAACAAATAGTTGCACATTATTATTACAAAATATAAATCAGCTGATACATGATTCAATTCAATTCAATTCCAATTTTATTTGTATAGCGCCAAATCATAACAGAAGTTATCTCAGCACTTTTCAATAGAGCAGGTCTAGACCGACTCTTATAACATTTACAGGAGACCCAACAAGTACCACCATGAGGAAGACCTTGGCGACGGGGGCAAGAAAATACTGCCTTTTTAACAGGCAGAAACCTTAGGACAGACCCTTCGGCTTAAGGTGGTGGGGTGTGACCAGTTGGAGTGAAGAGGAGAGAGAGACAGACAGATGTACAGTAGCAACAACTACATTAATATAGTGACTGATGATGAATGACGGACGACGGGACAACGAGCCAGCAACCACAGCAACACAGCGACTGTAGCAACAATAATAACAAAACAACACAACAATAATAATATTTCAGTAATATTAGCAAAGGCAGTAAGCAGGACATGGCAGGAGGCTCCACCAGGATCCATGAGAACTGATGATGTATTATAATAGATTAAGCGACACAGCAGTATTGAAAAAATATCTAAATTAGCTCTACCTTTGCCAGCTGTAATATTCAACAATGATATTCATCATCTGTCCATCCATCGCGCAATTTACACAACATTTTTGTTATTTGAATTACAAGGCAGTATATAGTATAAACAAAACAATTAATGCTAAGAGCTACATCACTGTTTTACAGTAGATTTGCGATGTGCTTTAATTGCTTGTTGCCAGGTTAGGTAAAAAAAACAGTAAATAGAGCAGCTGCATCTGTTTTATGGAAACTTTTTAGTATCATTAAAAATTGTCTTGTCTATTGTCAATGTCTTTAATGTTTTAATATAAAAGAAAGCCCTACTTATACCTTGACTTTGAACCGTGTGTGGTGTGATGTGTGTGGGTGTACAGAATATAGTATCATTCAGCAGGAGACTTGCAGTAGCACATGGGATGACAAAACATCTGATGAACACGATTTTCTGTGTTACAACAATG
>NW_023339751.1:25476053-25484440 GCF_004916995.1 Morone saxatilis | reverse complement strand
GGCGGTTCAACATGACAAAAAAAAACAAATCTTATTTTCAGGTGATTATACACTAATGAAAACATACCTATGATACCTATATATTCAATTTCTGACAATAGATCCTCCTAAATGTTACACACTGGTCCTTTAAAAGTAACTAGAGATGATCATTTAAAAGGTTATTTTCCAAAATAAAAGCATGCCCTAGGACCCCCCCTACCAACAATTATAAACAAAATATGTACCTTTAGATACCTGAATTTGTATGAGGGGATTCTACAAAGGTGGTTAATTATTCTTTTATTTTCTGTGTATCTGCAGTAGTTATTCGTCTCTCCAATAGAATCACAGGATCTAACCTGGCCACTCGCAGTAAAAAAGTTCTGACTATGCCCAGCTTGTGTGGCCTGCAAATACATTTTTACTTTTTAACATGGCCCCTTCAGTGATTGAGTTTGACACCGCTGATTTATTATATAAAATGTGAGAAAATAGTAGTAAATGCGCAGCATAAATTTCAAAGTGGCAAATTACTCAAACTAATTTAGTTTAGTTTAACATGACGGATAACCCAGTTAAAGAGAGAATAAAGAAGAAAAAATCCATTATTGCTTTCATAAATTTATCTTAATAAAAAAAAAAATGGATTCAGACTTGTGTACAGGTAGCCTTGTCAATGTTGTGGTATGATCCCAGCAGTCCCCTTTGTGAGTTTTGGGAAGGAGGTGAAAAAGTGGGTACTATAACTTTCATACATCCTGCTGTAAACATATACCTGAATTTCCTATAGAATGGAACAGAATTCAGGGAATTCGATTTTTATTTACAATCAAAGGTGTTTTAAATGATCACTTACTGAATAATTGGTAGCATTAAAACAAGTTTTTTGGTTGATTAGGCTACACTGTAAAACCTGATAAGTTATTTCATTCAAAAAAATGTTGAAACTGATTACAAAGAGTAAAAACATTCTTGATCAAGTAGCTTTAGTAATTCCAAGTAACACTGACTTACTTTTGTAATTTTTATTAGTACTATGAAAACAAAATACCTAGTAAAAAGTAACTTGCAAAACACAGTTAGTGTGACTTACAGTTACTGGGAAAACCTGCTTAATCAAGAATCTTTTTGAACTTGTGAAGTGAGTGAATTTTTGAATGTAGACCATTAAAAAAATGTTTTTGTTTCAACTAGTTTTTCCACATTATTTAATGCACAACACAACTCATCGAAATAATGTTTGCAACTTAAAGGGTTCATCTACATCAATTCATTAGAATGTTTATGTTGCAATTTAATTATATGGTGGTAATTGAATTACTTTTTAGAGTGTATATATGAGCCATCGGCAGCACTGCTCTCTAAATATTGGTATCGGCCATTGAAAAACTCATATTGGTCGACCACTGTACTTAATCTCATCTCATCTCAAGTACATGGCATATATTTGCCAAATGTAAAAGCCTAACTTAACAGTTCAAAATTGAAAAGATTGGAATTTCAGTGTGTGGAACCTGGCTGTGGTGGCACTTGTGACACTGACTGACAAATTAATTGTATTCTTGCCTTTCATAATGGCCGTCTTGACTTTTGTTGGAATTAGGAATTCCAAACAAGTCTTTCTATTAAGAGGACATAATACAAACACAAAAAGTAAGTCAGTATTTATCTCAGCCTCTGCCCCTAGGACCAATTACACATGAATGCAAGAGAACAGCCCACATCCCCGCTCTGGGAATGTGGAGGCATTTGGCGCTGGACTCCAGGGGCGGTTTTAGCTTTTCCCCCCACTCCCATCAGAAAGAGGGTTGTTAATTTGTTGCGCTTGACCCCGGGCTTTGTGCCTGACGTGTATCTAGTTTGTAAAAAGTGCTTTTATCTGCTTTCTAAATATGTCTGAGCTCAAAGGGTTATGATGCTTTTATATCGGTCAGGGAGGGAGACAATGGCCAGAGGGTGCAAGTGCTGACCCCTGCTGACACACACACACACTCTCACTCTCTCTTTCACTTCTAGCCTCCTCTCCCTGGCTCTCTCCAGCCTTTTCTTACACAGCGATATGCATGGGCAAACATATGCATGCACATAAACATGTTCTTTCTTTCTCATAAATTCACACTGTTATGCATGGACACACACACACACACACACACGTATGCCCAGACCCTGTTGTCCCATCCCCACCCCCCCTGCAGTCCTTTTGGCTTCTGTTTGTGTCTCCTGTGTGTAGGGTCACCAGGACATTCCTCGGCCGGCCCCTCGGCTCTGTTCATCCGGCTGGAACAGACCGGGACCCAACACAAGCGTCCACACCAGGCACACACACCAGACACAACAACACGCTAATGTTAGCTAGCTGAGTCTGGAATCTAATAACTAGATAAAATGCAATATAAAGTCTGTAAGTATAAATACAATAAATCTGTTAAAGCAAGAATATATAGCTTTTGGTGAACAGTGGCCATAGTACTGGATAATGGTACTATAAATGCTAAAACCTAGTGTGACTGTAGCACGAGTAGAGACAAGGTAGCTAACCATAAACTACTGCTCATATTAGACCAAGACTGATTGGGGTCCAACAGCTGGTTCCAATATGGATTCAGTTCCCATTTGGAAGCTTGAAGATAGTGGATTGTTGAGTCTCATTTCCAGGGTCCCAAAGCGTCTGTATTTGACGCTAATCAACTATCTTTCTTTGCTCTTACTGGTTGTTTTCATCCAGGCCTAGTGGATTCTAGTGAAAGTTTCAGCAAATATGACAAAAACGATTTTTATAAAAATGACCTTCTGCAGCTTTAAATGAACATAGACTGTGACATTAATGCAACACACTGCTAAACAATAAAAAAATATCACATTACGAGATCACCTGTTAACTGTGAGTTAAGTGGTGTAATACTATTTATATTATATTCTATTGACTGATACATTACTTGATTGTATGACACTAACCGGAGTTAGTGATTTCACTCTTTTAATCTGTTTTATTGTGATATCCTGTGTTTAACACTTAAATTGTATCTTCAACTCATCAAAATTGGCAAGTCTCTACATCAGGGCTGCCGCAGGGCTCAAACTTAATGGTGGGCCACGGGCCAAAAGCAAACATTAATTATATTGTAAAAATAAAATTAAAATTAAATAAAACTGCATAAACAGCTATTTACATTATATATATATTTCATTTATTTCACATTTCTTTTTAACAGAGACATCTAGTGGGCCAAATCAAAACTTATGGGGGGTCAACTTTGGCCTGTAGTCCTCACTTTTGACAGCCCTGCTCTACGTCATCAGATGCTGCAGGTCTAGACAAATCCAACAGATCCTTTTTTTAGCACAAATGGATTGACATCCAGATATCCACAATTATTTCATTAAACACTCATTTCAAATATTTCCACCTGCATTCTAACTAACAACAGTGGATCGCTAACTTCCTGACAGTCAGCAGGTGGGCTGGGGGAAATGGGCCTGGGCTCATAAACAGCCTATGATATCACTTAATAATTGAGCATACAATATGACGTCAGTCACCACCTACATCTGTTACATCTCAAGAAACAATCCACAGGCAGTCCACGATGGAGAGGTACCCAGCGACAAAACTTTAACATTAAAATGATTACCTGTGTGCCTTGTGCATAAAATAGGTAAATTCAAAGTAAGGTGGTTACATTAAAAATTTAGTAGTTTAATTCAACCTTTCTTACTTGGTCCTTACAACCTAGTTTTGGGAGCAATTTGGGGTACAGTATCTTGCTCAAGAATACTTCACGTGGCACGGAGGAGCCCCGGGATCGAGCCACACAACCTTCCGCATTGGGGGGATCGACCCGCTCCTGCCTCTGACGCCACAGCCGCCCCATTTTGAAATGAAAATGTATTTAAAAGTGTCCTGAGATAGCTTCTATTATGAATTAGCACTATACAAATACAATTGAATTGAATTGAATTGAATTGAACATCCAGCATCCGAAAAATCAGCAGTGGCGCCCCCCAGGGATGCGTGCTCTCCCTGCTGCTTTTCTCCCTCTACACCAATGAGACATCCAGACACAACAACAGATTCTCCCCACAGCCCATCACAGTTAAATCACTCATACAGTGTCTATAACCCTCTAAAACTATGCTCTAACATGTACATCCATAATATATGTAAATCATGCATGCATACGGTACATAACCATCCACTTTATGTTTATAAAGCAATCTAGTTCTTTATCCATTCAATACTAATACATGATAAATAGCTTGATGATATTAGGGTATTATTATATTATATATATTCTAACTGGTCACACTGTAATTATGACCCAGGCATCATGACCTGTGCATTGTGGTATATGAAAAGTCATCATTATTTAATCTATCATTTATTTTGTTAATTCTTTAAAGTATACATTTTTCAGCAAGGGTTTTTGTTTTTGCATTGTTTAATGTATAACCTGACAAGTTTGATGAAAGGAGAATTATTCAATTGTTAATCTCAAGAAAAAACCCTCTCTTAATCTGGCCATTACAGTCCATTTTTCATACATTTCAGACGTAGTTTATCAATCATAAGTTTGTTTTAGGTTCTGACAAATCAAAATGTATGCTTTTCTCACTTTAAAGTATCCAGCCTACTGTCACTATCCATAACTCTTGTCAGATTTTTGTCAAATTGAAATAGCTGTAAGTGTACAAATACTTGGGAATCACACTACACTAGAGTCACTTTTAATATTTTGTACATCTCCCACAATGCAGGTCGATTTCGTGACCATCGAAGTGATGGCCTCCTGCCACTAGGTCGCAGTGTTTCCGCTTCAGCGTTTAACAGGCGGTTTTCTGACAAGAGATTAGAAATGTAAACAATTAATCACAAAATGTCCAAGAAGAGAAAAATTGATGCAGAAGGAAGGCAATTTAATGAGGTAGGAAAGCGAATATATGTTTGTGCTTCAAGGAGAAAAAACTGTGTGTCTTTTGTGTTATGAGGCAGTGTCGGTACAATTTACGTAGGCATTTTGACACCAAACACGGAGATAAGTATGCTAAATTTAGCAACAGGAAGGGACATTTTTGAGGCGGTGGAAAAATCTGTAACTGAAAATAAATTACCCTGGGAAAGTTGGTGGGGCTAACTACCGATGGCGCACCTGCAATGTGTGGAGAAAAAACAGGCTTGGTTGGACTACTAAAAGAAAAACTGCAAAAAATTAACTGTCACATGCATCTGACAACATATCACTGCATTATCCATCAAGAAGATCTTTGTGGAGAAGTTCTGGAAATGAATGACATAATGACCACGGTCACCAAGACAGTCAACTTCATTCGGGCGCGTGGCTTGAATCACTGCCAGTTTCAGCTGCTTTTGCAGGAGATAGGCACGGAGCATGGAGACGTGCCGTACCATACATACAGAAGTAAGGTGGCTGAGCAGGAGCGCAGTCCTCAAACGATTTTTTGAGCTTAGGGAGCAAATCGCTCTTTTCATGCAAAGTAAAGAAAAACCCTTGCCTGAACTGTCAGATCCAACCTGGCTTTGTGACTTTGCCATGTTGTGTGACATAACGGAGCATCTCGCCCAACTGAATCAGAGGCTGCAGGGACGCAAACAAGTCATCACGCAGATGTCCGACATGGTCACAGCTTTCCAGCGTAAACTTCAGCTATGGAAGTCCCAAGTGCAATAGGACAATCTTGCCCACTTTCCCATTTGTCAGAGCATCTCAGCGTCAGTCTCAGGTGCTTTTTCCTGCGATCGGTTGGCCACAAAAGTAAGCCGGTTAATTAATGAGTTGGATCGGAACTTCTCTGACTTCAGAACACAGCACTCAGGCTTTGGAGTTAATAGAGCTTCAAAGCGATAGTGGCCTGAGAGCAAAGTTCCAGGATGCAGCAATCAAGGAATTTTATAGTATGCTGCCCCCTGACTTAATGCCACAGCTCCGACTACATGCTGCCAGTGTTCTGTCCATGTTTGCAGCACCTATCTGTGCAAACAGATGTTTTCAATAATGAATCTAAACAAAACCAAGCACAGATCGTGCATCACTGATGACAACCTACACGCTGTTTTGCGGATTGCTACAGCACAAGACCTAAAACCAGACATTGATACACTGACCAGGGGAAAACGGTGTCAGGCATCCGGTCAGAAAAAAATAGGTGAGCATTTTTAAAACCTCACTTAAAAATATAATGGAATGTATTTCAACCAAAAAGAACAGTTTAATATGTGTGTAATTTAATGGTTGTGATTGCATTTTGTTTTGTGTTTGTTTTTTTCAGAACATGATCAGTGGATGAGGATGGTGCGTGATATGGTGTCTCGGGGTGAGAAGGGATCTACTTGGTGTGATCAGGGACTTATCAACCCAAAGCTTGATCAATATAGTTGTGAACTGAGACAATCCTTATTGTTATTTTAAGTTAATGACACATCCTACTTTGTATGTGCAGCAATATTCCTATTTTGCTTGATGTTATTGTTGAAGCAAAAAATATTTTGAATTTAAATTTTATTTAATTACATTTTATTTATTTATTTTGTTGAGATAAAAAAAATGCTCTGTTTAGTCTGTTCAGATTCCCATTTCTGGTTAAAACATTGCCAGATATAGACTGTTCAATAAATATTAATCCTGTTTGGCCCGCAACTTTGACTGTGTTTTAAATTTTGGCCCCTTGTGTGATTGAGTTTGACACCTCTGGGGTATATGCCATGAATTTTCTGAGACGGTTATCATAACGTGAAAATCTCATACCGTTGCAACCATACTCAACATAATTAATTATTTTCAACTATATAATGGATTAATGGATACTTTTACTGATTGATGGATTAATGTAGACTAATTAATGGATACTTGGAAATGGCCTAAGGCCTTCATCAGGAGGTAACACACTTCACTGCACTGAGCTATATCCCCATGAAGACCACAGCACAGCAAAACTATTTGGACTTTCTTCTTTTGAACAAGCAGTTTAATCAATGGATGCTTTAGAAAGAAAAACCAAAGGCCATTTAAAGCAAATGAGAAAACAGCATTTTTTAAGCCAAAACAACAAAGTCACAATCCACAATTATTTGGTGACATTTTTGGTGCGAGGTAGTGAAAGGAGGTCTCTGTGACAAGTGTTTGTATGGTCGGGGTCAGCGAGGAGCGCGACTGACAAGTTTTAAATTGGGAAGCACTAGAAGCAGAGCTTCAGTGATCACAGAGCTTTGTCCAGCTCAAAATGTGGTGGGAGTGACGCTCATTAGGATAATGTGCTGTATGAATAACACTGCCGCTGGTACACATCACACACTCCCACACTGTTTATGCTCCGCAGTGCCTGGATCAATACACATGTCTAATTTAACACTTTGGGTACAGTGATTTCTGTTCAATTCAAAATGTAAAACCTGGCTCAACAAATTATACATATTCAACAAATTGATAAGTTCCATAAGAAAGGAAACAATCGGACCTGCTGCTTTAACTCAAGACATCCTAAAACTTTTATTTGAATAAGCTTGTAAATCTGAACTAAAGAACAACTTCTGAGAAAAATCTATGTTGTAAACAATTACTTATTACACAATAAATTTACAACAAATTTGGTAATTGAATTAACACGAAACATTCTCTGGTTCCAGCTTTTTGGGTAGCTGATCTGAAATGAGTTTGGGCTTGTGAAATTGTATTATGGGTGAATATCTGCTTTCTTGTAGAATTTAGTTTTATATATTGAGATTATAAAGATCAAACATCAGTATCCGGCGGGTGACAACAAAAGTAATGTACTATTTTATGTTTATTTTTTTACTCTTCTACTAAGGACTGTCGATAATTTCCTAAAAATTGTAGGGAAATTATCGGTATCCGGATTTTTATAACCGATGTTTGTTTCTGTAGGCTTCAGCATCTCTTAGGCGTGCATGCACACAGCATGCGGACGTCTTACCGCGCGCGCTAGATGCACGTCAATAACACAACAACTACACACTCACACTCGGATTGGCTCTGCTACAACCGCGGCTAACAATCCAAACCAAATCTTAAAGCTGAATGATTTTACATCATTAACACCAAAAACATCTCAACCAGAGCTAGCACTTAGCTAGCGATTAGCGTTAGCGCTCTTTTCAGTACTTAATCACACATCGAAAGCCTTTGAAGTTGTTTCCTTATTTTGCCACCAGACAGTGTTTACATTTGGCAAAGCGCCATGTTGCCACTTTCACCTGCTACTCGCATCCAGTGGCGGCGCACTCCACAATAAAATTAGGCCCATAACCTGTGTTATCTCCACAATAGGCAGACTCGTGCTTTTGTTCTGTTCTACCTACACAGTTTTGGTGTAACAAAGCCTCTGCATATATCGGTATCCGGCGTGATCATCGGTACTCGGAAATTGAAAGT
>NW_023339751.1:25472229-25476028 GCF_004916995.1 Morone saxatilis | reverse complement strand
GAAAGTTGGACAATATCGGAATATCGGATATCGGCAGAAAAGCCAATATCGAGCATCCCTAATTATTACTGTAATATCAAGACAAGGAATGCCTTACTGCCCAACACTATTCATGACCAAAACTGTGTATACCCACAGAGACAGAAAGATGCAAACATAAAGTTTTCGATATATTTATGTTTACATTTCTTATTTATATAGCCACCCATACACCTAATTCTGTTTAATAAATTTCAGTCATTGTGGAAACTAACACATTTATCCATAATCAATGTAGAACCGCCCTTAAACGCATGCTGCGTGCCTGCTTTCCCAAGCTCTCTAGACCCGTTAATGGGAAGAATGGTAAAAAAGAAAAATGTTAATTTAATCGATTGTGTTGCATGGGGAAAGGTTCTCTAATAGCATCAGAACAGCTGTCATTAAACACGGCTGTGGCAATTTATAGCACCCATACCACGAATTCATTACATGTACCTGTACATCATCATCAGGGCAATATCTTAATCATCATTATTAAATGGCAGATGGATGATCAATGATGAATTAATAGCATTCATAAAATATTATATAGTTAGTTAAAAAATATATATATATTATCGAAATCACAATCTGACCAAGTGCAATATTCAAATCGCAGAATCTGCTATTTTTAGATAAAAGTCAAATGTGTACAAAACAGCATTATAATGAAGTACTGTAGTGCTGCAGAGATGCCCTGGCCTACAAATTTCAGTCTCCAGATGTAAAATGTTTTTCAATGAAAAAAATAATAATAATCGGGATACATAAATTCTAATTTCCACAAATTTCCAATCGTAAAATCTGTCAATATGCAATTAGATTTTCTACCATCATGTGGAGCAATAGATTATATAAACATTAAAACTGTTTCACAATTCAGAGTCAAAGGAAAATATCAAGAAATAATGGGTTTTGTCAGTAAAAAAAAATATAAAAAATAAAAATAACCTAAACAACGTTTCCCTATTAGGTTACATCTCAAATCATGTTCATCTCCTGAAAACTGTGTGTACCCCTGGTACGTGACGTATACATAAGGTGTGCACATTCTTACCGCACATTTTTCTTATATAAATATCAGTTTGTGTGGGAAAACGGCATATGCATGGTTTTTGTGTACACATTGGTTACAGTATACACCTGGCCCTTGGTGTATGAGGGAAGCTGTGTCATGCGTCAAAGGAAGTTGTTACTAAAGATTTGTTGTCCTTTTCTGGTACAGAAAAGCCAAATGATGTGTGTGTGTGTGTGTGTGTGTGTGTGTGTCCTTATTTACTATATGAGGTTTTAGCAAAAATCTTGTTCAATCACTGATCATTTTTATTTCGCATATTTAATATTTTATACCATATTTAATATTTTCTCACATGCAACCTTCCTCTTGAAAGATGAATACACAATTGCAGCAGCAACAGGACAGTAACTGTAAAAACTGTTGCAACACTCATGTCCACATAGGACCACTACAAGCTGGACAAGCACACCCTTGTTCAAGAAACCCTATCAGCCGTGACTCAGTGTAAGAGCTGACCTGCCACTACACATCTGAAGCTGCTCCAGCCCACACTTCAACCTTGTTTGGGTGAGAGCAGGGTCTGCAGGAAACACCTTACTCAACTATTAGCTAACCACCTGCCTCACTTCCAATTGCCTGGACCTGCACACACCAGCTATACAGCACAGAAGAGAAAGCAGAGAAAGAAAGTGAGAGTAAGGTTTAAACAAGCAGGAGACTCATCACTAACTCATTAAAATATGGGTGTACCAGCATGGCACTCTAGAATACTATGGTCACATCTGGTGTACAAGGTACAAAAAGTCTCAACATGTGAGGCCTTGGAGAGGTAAATAAGTTCTCACTTCAGAAAAGGATTGGGGCTGCCTCGGAGTCTGAGCAGCATTGTGCTCTATGAGCATAATAACAAGCTGCAACTGCCACTTAGATCCTTAGAAGAGAAATTCAAGGTGATGGGAACCAGGAAGGTGTTGCAGTACAGGAAGTACATTGACCCGAATGTTGCCAAAGCTGGAAACAAGTTGAGGACTGTGAGGTAATTGCAGGCAACAGAAGCCGTTCATCAGGCAGAGTCAAGGCTGCAGCAAACAAGCTGGTGGGAGTGGTGACTCAAGGCAGAGTGGGGCTGGGATCTTTTCCAACCTTACAGACTGCCAAGGGGAAGGAGAGGAGCTGCCTGGGTCAGTGGGAGGTGAGAGTAGCAATAGAGGAGGAGAGGTCATGCAGGAATGTGGCGATGTGGCAGCAGGGAAGCTTGGACAAGGTGGGACAATGCACTGAAGAGAAAGGTGACATGGGCTGAGCTGAGGCCCACCAGATCAAGTTCCTTGTCTTGACGGTGTTTGACATGCTTTCCAGGCTGTCAAATCTCCACACATGAGGCAAAGCTGAGACACCAGCATGCCTGCTGCGCTCCAAATGTGGAACCCTACAGCACATCCGGAGTAGCCGCTGTAAAGCACTAGGAGAGGGCCAATACATTGGCAAGTCCAGAAGGTCAATGCAGAAACCATCAGTTCTGGATTTGAGCAGAGCAAGTGGTCCTGCCCTTAAAACAGGCCATCACCATCTGAAGAGGCTGGCGCAACAATGACCTTCAGCTAATCACTTCACCGAATCACTTTAAGTTGCTTTATGGAAAATGTAGGATCCAGTGTTCAGAGCTTCACCCATGCAAGGGACTAAAAGAAGATCCGTCTCTCACAAGTTCCCAACTTTAAAGAAGTGGAATACTAAATCACTGGAATATTTCTTTTGGCTTTGGTTTGGTCAATGTGAAATAACAAGACATAACAAAACAAACTATTTGGCTTGTATGTATTTGGACAGTGAATCTTTGAACCTGTGTTAGGAATCTTGGGAATTGCAAGGGACTCTCCACCTTGAGACCAGATATCAATTCTGAATTGTGTCTGAATCCTCAAGGTTCAAGATTCAAGAACTTTATTTGCCATTTGTGTTTGCACACATAGGAACTCATGTGCGGTTGTTGCTCAGAGAGTCAACTGCGCACCAAGAACCCATATAAGAGACGCTGCCCACTTCCTATTGCAGCGACCCACCACCTTCTCCTCACCGTTCCATCTGCTCCCTCTTCTCTTCGTCCTCCATCTCCAGGGCAATCAAGTCCTAGCACACCACGCCGTGGACGGTCAATCTGCAGACAGAGAGAGCACATAAAGCACATTTTACACATATTTAACCACTTTATGCATAACACTACTCATTATGGTTTTTCCATTCATTCCATTTCTGGACCAGTGTATCCCTGTTCGAATCATAGAGAGCGCGAGCGCGCGACGCGCGAGAACGACATTTTGACACATGTGCACAGCCATGCTTGTTTCTTCAACACTTTCATTTTACCAATAATGCAGGAGAGAGAGACACAGGTAAAAAAAATATAGTTACCAGGAACCAGATTATATGATCCACACTACTGCACCATTCATATTCATCCGCATTAAACATTATTTTGCTAAATTCTGTCGGGAAGTTTAAAAAGTAAAGCTTTATTTGAGCATTATTCTCATTTCATTCTGTGCATCCAAATCAGTTTTCCTCTTTGTGATAAAATCCTCAGTGCGAACAACTTGATGTAACTCAATCTAACCACAATGACAATGGATTAAGCAGAGACTTAACGCCATCGCTAATTCATGAGTTAGGCCACATTCTCCATCCCATTGCACTGTTGATTTATTACTAAAATGAAATGAACTCAGCATTTGAAGCACGACCCAAACAGTCCGCAGTCGA
>NW_023339751.1:25465046-25472204 GCF_004916995.1 Morone saxatilis | reverse complement strand
TGACCACAACGTGTTTTACCCAGTGTTCCTCTGCAGGTTTGAGAACTGAAGTGGGAGCTGGTTCTTAGAGGGATGACCTGCCAGGCCTGTATTTCACCGTCACAACAAGCCCTCTGCTGCTTTTGAACTCTGAGAAAGAATTACAGAATTAGAAACCATGTTTTGATAATGTAATCACATACCTGATAGGAACAAAAATATATAGAAATATACACTGAACAAAATAAAAAAATAAAAATTATAAACGCAAACCAAACGCACACCCTGTGCAATACCCATGCTGTCTGATCAGTATCTTGATAATGCCACAACCTGTGAGGTGGATGGATTATCTTGGCAAAGGAGAAGTGCTCACTAACACAGATTTTGACAGATCTTTGTGAACAATATTTGAGAGAAATAGGTCTTTTGTGTACATAGAGAAAGTCTTAGATCTTTGAGTTCAGCTCATGATGAATGGGGGCAAAAACAAAAGTGTTGTGTTTATAATTTTGTTCAGTGTATATAACAGCTATTCCACAGATGGTTTCATATTTTTTCATATTAATTTCAGTCTCCAATACTGGGCTGGTTTCAATACATTAAAGCTGGCTAAATTTTATAACAATACATTTTGATCATATTTGCTGATACTTTCACTATATCCTGAGTCCTGACAGTAGAACATGAGACAAATAATCTGTGAAAAGTTTCTCTGGCTCCTCCTAGTGCTCCTAATGACATTCGTAAGAATCCACCAGACCTAAACTAAAACAACCAATCAGAGCCGAGAAATATAAAGATAAACTTTGGGTTGGAAACTAGAAGATAGTTGACTGTTGAATCTCATTCCCAGGGTTCCAAAGCGTCTGTATTTGAAGCCCTGGGAATGTGACTTTTCACAGATTATCTGCCTCATGTTCTACTGTCAGCAAGTTCAGCAAATATAACAAAAAACTATTTTTATAAAAGTTGCCTATTGCAGCTTTAACTGCAATGTATGAATAACAAGCATTAAAATATAAAAATCAGTTAAATATCATAACTGCCAGGATGGCCAGTAAGGCATGCTGCCTCACCTGAAATAAAGATACGCCTGCCAATGGTGGAGGATATTATTGTAAACATCAACCTTTAAAGAAAAAGAGCAGATGTGAGATGTTAGCATGTGCCAGAGATTTTTGTAAGTCTTCACCTCATTGAGGATTCTGCGTTGTGCTTTTGCAGTCATCTGTACAAAATGGCCACGCCTAGGGAGAGTAGCAACAGTGCTGAACTTTCTCCATTTATAGACAATTTGTCTAACCGTGGACTGATGGACATCAAGGCTTTTAGAGATACTTTTGTAACCCTTTCCAGCTTTATGCAAGTCAACAATTCTTAATCGTAGGTCTTTTGAGAGCTCTTTTGTGTGAGGCGTGGTTCACATCAGGCAATGCTTTTTGAGAATAGCAAACTCAAAACTGGTCTCCAATCCTGTCTCATTAATTGGACTCCAGGTTGGCTGACTCCTGACTCCAATTAGCTCTTGGAGAAGTCATTAGCCTAGGGGTTTCCACCCTGCACTGTGATTGTTTACATGGTGTGTTCAATAAAAACATGAAAACATATATTTGTTTGTGTGGTATTAGTTGAAGCAGACTGTGTTTGTCTGTTGTCGTGACAATTTATGCAGAAATCCAGGTAATTCCAAAGGGTTCACATACTTTTTCTTGCAATAGTATGTCAGGATCTGTCAGCTCAGCAGGTGAATGTTTGATTGATCACATTTTACCTTGTGGTCAGGTTGTAGCAATGCAATGTTAGAACCAAAGACAACATTCTAAACTTATATGTGTTTGTCTTTTTCTCCTTATTCTCAACCTATGTCCTGACCCCAGCTACAGAGGTTACCTCCACAAGAAACATTATTCAAAGGAGAAATAGACTTTGAAACAATAAAAGGTCCACCATCAGGCTCAAGTTAGTTTGATATCACCATCTGAACATGTTTAACCCAATAAGGTTTTTCCTGGGGGAAATCCTATTTAACTGAGTGACTCTGAGCGAATGCTTACCTCAGCGTGGGACTTATAGCAACGGACCACACTCTGTCATACATGGGAATTGTGTCTCTGGGGCAGCTGGAAGTCAAAGTCCAAATCTAGAGAAACAAAAGTCAACAGTAAGAACGTTTCATGTTGCATGCTTGAGCAGTCATACTATGGTACAAACATATACTGCTGAAACTAGGGATGTCCCGATCCCATCTAAACGACTGGTATCAGGGCAGATTAAGGCATTTTTAAATGAGCTTTATTGATCCAATCCGATCTTTTGTTTTACGTCAGCTGTTACACTAGTGTTTTTACTCGCAAAGCTTTCATGCATGGTGCAGCCATCGTCAACTACCCAACTTAGAAAGACAGCATTGCAGTGGAGAGTAATTTATTAATGTAATCCGCACAAAGTGTACAGAGAACAGAAATTAACACGGGTAACTTTGCATGGAAGCAAACACTGAAGAGAGACACTCCCCCGAGATAGCGACAAGGCCAAAAAAAATACAGGTATCGGATAGGGACTCGGTATCAGCAGATACTCAACATTAAATGACTTGGATTAGATCAGGGGCAACAAAACTTGATTGGGATATCCCTAGCTGAAACATCAATGAAGCTTGAATCTGAGGTGAAATGTAAAATTATCTTGTTCTGAAGAATATAAAGTGATGGAAACAAAACCCTTTAAAGCAATGAGGTTTAGGTGCTCCAGTCTTATCTTCTAAACACCATGGTACTGTGTATCACATTAATAAATCTGAATTGTAGATGTGCTCTGACCCGGGTTGTTCGGTCTCTGGATCCACTGACGATGAGTCCATCTTTAGAGTCCAGGCAGTTGACTTCTTGGTTATGACCTGATAACTCCATCGACATGTTTCTCCTCCTGCTGTGGACTAGGATCTTGCCATCACTGTGACGGACAAAGGGCTGTTAGTTTTACGACTAGCCTGATATCTAAACCAGCCAAAATATCAGGAGGAAGCCTTTATTTAAAAACAATAATATATTATCATCCTCCAGTATGGGTTGATGATATCCTCTCAACTTGAGGTCCAGTTACAAGCCTATTCCAGAGCTTTTAACCACATTTCATGGCCTTCAACAGCATATGAAGTCAGAAATCCAACACTTACTAGGTCACACAATGACAAGTGAACAATGATCACTGTTCAATGTGGTTGAAATCCCCACAAAAAGCTAGTAAATGGATCTGGAGTTAAGAGTACTTTGTCTAACTACTGTTCCCAAGGTCAAACAGGAACTTGAGATTCTTTTTTTATCAAATTCATTGTTAGGACACTTCATTTAGCATAATGGTCTTTGCTCATGTGCCACCCAACAAACAGTGTTTTAGGTTTTATAACTTGGAGTTTTCATAGATGGAGTTTGAGTTTTGCCAAGAGGTCTTTTGTTTGTTCAGCCAATGGCTATGGCTGTGTTCAGATGGAAAATCTCCCTTTTGCAAGAAACATGTGTCTTGTTGGAATGGGTGTGTTGCTAAAGGTACCAGTAAGAAAATGAAAAGCAATTCAGGTGTCCAGTTTCACTCATTGGTCAATAATGTTATAAGATAGTATTTACATCCCTGGAATGCTGTTATCACAGGAACAATCATTTTACCCTCTGTTGCATTGACCACAAGGTAACCAGTAGAATTGTCCTGATCATGTTACAAAGTAATGGACAAGGAATGTGCACTTACATCTAACTGATTGGCCAACACAGTGTGTTACTGGTAGGGCTGGGTATCGTTTGAAAAATTACGATACCAGTACCAATCCCCAGATACGGCAATACCACATGGTAGAACTGTTGGCTGGTTTGGTTTTCTCCTATGAGTTTATGATGCCTGTGGACATAACTGTTTGTTGAACAAGGACTACCATATATTTTTCGTAAAACATCTGGCATCTGTTACTTTATTAGCTCTGATTGTTACACAATAAGGAATAGGGCATGAGCTACCTTCCACCACTGATCAGATGAGAGTCCGTCAGAACAAAGCGGCAGACATCACCCTCGTGGCCCGAGTAGATTTCAAATGGTTTACGCTGGAGCCTCCCAGAGTCTTGCCGCAGATGGTACGCTCCAATATCAGCAGCCTGAGACAGAAACAGTGTGTCTCCCTCCATCTGCAACCATGGCAACAGCCTGAAGGCAAGACACAAAATTTAAGAGAAATGTAAGCAATTTCGAAATGATGAGAATAAAGCTAAGATGAATGGAAAATCACCATGATTGACTCCAGCAAAATATTTGTCTGACATATGAAAAATACATTATGATTCTTAAAAAAATAGTTCAACGTCTTTAGAAACATCTTGCCTATAGAAAAAATAGATATCAATTTCACATCTGTGGCGTATGGAGTCAGGAGTTGCAACATGGTTTGCCTAGCTTAGCATAAAAAGAGTGTAAATTCTCATTGTATACATATTCCATTTCTCATGTGTTACACTGCATTTATTGGCAGTTGCCAAGGGGTGCATGGAAAGACTGAAGAGAAGCTCAACACATTTTTGTGTACATATCCTCTTATTGAGTTAGCTGTAACTCCTACTTTACATAGCTAGCAACCACGCAGAAAAGTGAATTGATGGTTGAGATAGATAGCTAATTACTTTAGGCTTACTGTATTTTATCTATACCACAACTTCTAATATTAACACTTAAATGGCTAAATTGATAGCTAAAGGTTATTGATAAATGCTTGAAATTGTTAGCTTAGTAGTTAGCTAAAAGTATTAAATGTTGACAAATTGTGGATAAATTGTTCAAGTAGTTAAACGTAATTGAGTACTTAAACGTAAAAGAAAAAATATGAAAGATTAAATAAAAAATGGGTCAAAGCGTTTCAGGCAGTAAACAGCATATAAGCAAATGACTCACTTACTTTGTTTTCCATTTGAGGGGAATAGCCCTTTTGCAGACCCCATCATACCAGTTTTGAGCTATCTTCACTCTGTCCTTCAGGGGGATGTGAGGATATCTGCAATAACAGTGACAGTTTAACATGACTCTGCTTTGACCACCATGAATGTATAGTACTGAATGCTATTTTAAATCATCCACATCCCATCTACCCCATAGAGGACATACAGGAAGACTGTTCTTTCTGTCTGCACAGCAAATAGCAGACAGATATCTGCAAAAAACTAGCATCAGGAAATAAAACATACCAACAGACTCCATATAACATTTGTTCTTGTATAATTAGTAAGTGCTAGTGATAATAGTTATAAGTCTATGTATCAGAAAAATTGTGAAAGACCTAAAGTAGTGGATAAAATACTATAGATTGCTTTACTTCACTATGAGCCTGAAAAAATGGCAAAAAAGCTAAAAGTATTGAGAAAATGGTTGGTGTGCTTTCCAGATAACATATCATTTACTTTGACTTCTGATGTTTCCTTATTCTAATGACTTGCATCCAATTCAAGTATGTAGGACTCTTTCAAGTGTGTAGGAGAAACTATGGTGGCTAGAAACTTGTGAAAAGTCTCAAAATACTAAAAAGAATTCACTGCTTTGGCCATCATTTCTATTGGTTATGAGAACATAATAAACACGACGTGCCCTGGTGGTCTAGGAGTTAAAGTGCCAGCTGTGCCTTAATTCCCGCTTTTCATCCAACCACCAATCCCCAGGTCTCTCCCCCCATTATTTCCAAGCATCTCTCTACTGTCGGATATCTAATGAAGGCATAAAATGCCCTGAAAAAACCCACGGTAAACACCAAATAAACTGCTGACAACTGGCCGAAATCACCATAGAGAAGCCAGGCACTAACACAAGCAGTCAGACAATTGGAAACAAGACAACAGATGATCTAAACCACTTTGTTTAGAGTGAAAGTAAACTGAAAGTTGCTCTGTTTACAACATTCATTACAATTTCTAGGCAGTCTGGGTGATCATTGTGCTGCTCGTCTTTATTTTCTCCCCTAAATAAGTCTGAGAACGTGCGATTGCCTGACTGCTTACTGTGTTTCTTCTCACCTCCGACTTCTTTTAGCAAAGCTACTGCATTCTCCGATCTAACTCAGTAATTACAATGTTACACCTGATTAAGCTATAATACAACTTTTCCTTTAACAGATTAGTTGGACAACTCTGCTCTAAAACTTACTGTATTCCTTCCAGTGGTTGAGCAGCCTAAAAAAGTAACCTTAACAGATTCCCAAAACTAATAAAATGAATGAATGTCCATTCAGTATTCTATTTTATAGACTAACTACTCATAATCAATTCACATTCTGAACTCTGGTCTATGAAATAATCCTACATAAGTATAAAAACGTTGGCCCTGAAATTTTATGAATTGGGGTCAGAGGTCACCTGCAGGGTCATTTCAGGAGTAAAACACTTGACATTGATGTGAAAGGACTTTGTGTTTTTTATGTCAAACTGTAAATATCCAGCTAATAGTTCTTGGATAGGCTTCAACATGGGGTTGTTAACTTAGCCGCTAGCAAGAAATCCCAGTTGGGGATGCTTGTCATATTCTCTTTGTGGTTGGTTATCACATATGAGTGATAGTGAGTGACTTACATAAGGATGAGTTGAGTATTATTGTTCTCTATATTGTATATCGAGGATCACAGGAATAATTTTGCGCTTTATTGTTCTCTTGATGCAGGAGATGTGTTAGGTGGTTTGAATAATATGTAACTTTTTAATTTAATCTTTAAGATTGGGTGTGGTGTGGAAAACATTTCACACCCAATTTTATTTTAAGGCCATATGGCCTAACCCTAACTCAGGAGAGGTCACTCTATCTATTAACGGCGCAGTTTTTGAGGGATTCAAATGAATGCAAAAAGGGTGACGACCAACCCCATTTTCCCCTAATATTTACTCGTTCTTGTAAAATTAGGGTACCACTGCCAGAGACTGGGGTGCTCCCTGCTGCCACCATAACACATTTAAAATTTCCTGAAGCCATCTGTGAAAAAATCTGATTCCTCTGATTCGTTCTAGTGCTCCAAATGGTATTTGCAAAACAACCAATCAGAGCCCAGACAGATAGTTCACTGTTGAGTCTTATTCCCAGGTCATCAAATATCCATGCTGGGAATGACACTCAACAATCAACTATCTTCAAGCCACCAACCCAAAGTGTCTTTCTATCTCTC
>NW_023339751.1:25451439-25464946 GCF_004916995.1 Morone saxatilis | reverse complement strand
TTTCCCAGCTTGGATCAAAAAGTATTATCTATCTTATCTAAAAGCAGGTTCCTCCTGCCTCGTTCTATCGCTCCAAATGGCAATTTGCAAGAATCCGGGGACTGGACAAAGTTTTCCAACGATATTAAACTCCAGAAATCTGTCATTTTATTCAAGGTAACACTGCGTTTCACCAGTTGTCTGACAAATTATTCCTCTTTGTGCATGTGTAATGCGTTTATGTAAGCGGGCGGCTGTGGCCAGAGGCAGAGCGGGTCGTCCCCCAATTCGGAAGTTGTTGGTTCGAGTATCGCCGTGTCGAAGTATCCTTGAGCAAGATACTGAACCCCAAAATTGCTCCGATGCATGCATCAGGTGTGTGAATGTGTGTGAATTGATTACGTTTCTGTTCGATGGACTTTGCATCCCACTGAGTGAATGTGTGTGAAAGGGTGAATGTGGCGACGTAGTGTAAAAGCGTTTGAGTGGTCGGAAGCGGTAGAAAGCGCTATACAGAGTACAGGTCCATTTACCATATAAATACATGTGAGAGACCCCCTAGTGGCAGAAAAAACATGGAAAATTATGTTAAAATCAATCCTAAAACTGACCAACTAATGCAGTTACTTTATAGATGTTATAGGTGCTCTCTGTTTGGTTTTCATTAGCATTCAATAGTAGTACAATACACAATGCTATTTACAATGTTTTAAGATTAAGATCAGATTTCTGCTTCATTATTTTTGTCTTGCTTCCTGTTTACTCCAGCACGCACATGCCCAGTGTACACTGTACATGTTAATATGGACTAGGGGTAGGACGGTATACAATATTAACATGTATCATGATAAAAATCAATTTAATGTGGTGAATGTCCATTATCGTTATAATCGTTAATATCATTAACCTGCTTGACTTTTTACACTCATTTACACTCAGTTTCTGATAAAGGTTAGTTATCAGCGTTCCCTCCTCACCTCATATTGTGATTTTTACAAACATTGTGCAATAGAATGAGAGTAAAAAAACAGCCCAGCCCTGAGGCCTATTTAGCCACTAAAGCTGCCAAGGTTGTGTCATGGTCAAATGACTACCAAAAGTTGATTGACCTTATAACATTTTGTGAGGCGCTTAACCGTTTAGCATCAGTAGCATCAATTTGCACTCATTCACATCATGAGGGTCCTCAAGCCTTCAGTTACGAGTGGCATCCCTGCAGCTCTTTGATCAGCTGAGCACAACCGCACATAATTGAAATATGCAGATCGTTTTTCTTTCTTTCTCTTTTTTAAAAGACATGTCCCCTTGTTGAAAGCTGCGCTCTCAACAAGGCCATGTCCCAAACACTGGGCCGTCGAAAAAAATCATTTATGGTTGGCTTTCCAGCTGAACTGTCATGGCTAAAAGGAAATGAAGAGGTTGGGAGGAGGGATACGGGGAGTATAGGGGATGTCTGGGGGTTGCGGTGGGGTGTTTCAAGGGGGCTATGGAGTGGGAGGGGGTCTTTCCTTTTGATCTTTTTAGGGCAGCAAAGAGGGAGGGGAGCTCTGCCTGAGCTGGCAAACACATTTAGCTGGTAATTGTTCAGATCAGACTGACAATCAGTCTTGGAAATGCATGGACAAACAAAAGTTTACAGCTCCAATTGGAAAAGTCAACAGGTCTCGCATAAGGCCCGTACATAAACAATGAAACTGTCGAGCTGGAGCTTTACTTTGATCAGTTGTTTGCGTTTCAATTATCCAGCCTGGTCGGACTGGTGGCTTTTGTTAACACTGCTGAATGGGGGCTTGGATTTAATGGGCTGCCTGTCATTTTTGATAGAGAATCCATCCACCTTACTGCGTCTGCACTCTGAACATCCTCAGACAGGAGTTAGTTAGCAGCTCAGTACAGTACAGTATGTAATCACTGCTGCTAGTCAATAATTAGAGTTTGATCTCTTTTGTAGAAGAAAAAAAAAACGTGTTAGGTTCCCTTACATCAGGGGTTAGCAACCTTTACTACCATGAGAGCCATTTTGGTCAAATAAAGACAAAGACAAATCTGTCTGGAGCCACAAAACATATATTTGTTTTCTCTCCGCAGATCAAGCATACCAGTAAGCCAGTAGCGTGGTGGTGAAAGCAAATTAATCTGTCCATGCACTATTAAATTCTTCGTTTTCCTCCAAGACGTTTCCTTTTTTTGGATTTGGAAGAAGGGAGGCTCAGGATTATTAGCCATGAAGTTTGACAAAATATATAGAAAGTGGCACCATATGATGTATACTTTAGTTGATGAAATGTTAAAACGTTTTTATTATTATTTGTGTGTAATAGCCACACTGTAATGCAAAGTTATTTGAACTAAAAACTAAATGAATTATAATATTTTTTGTCAAAGCCGCAGAGAGTCCCTGGACGGGCTAAAGAGCTGCATGCAGCTCTGGAGCCGCAGGTTGCCTACTCCTAATATATCAGTTACAGACATACGAATCCCATGTTAAACCCAGTATTTAATTATTTGTACACTGAATTTATTCTCTTCATTTTCCAATTTTACTGCTAGTGCAAATTTGTCACTTATAGTAGTATCAAGTAAGTGTAGTTTCTTACACTTAAATGCGTAAGGTGGGTCATGGACATAAAGAGCCATAGAAGACAAATAAACAAAGCACTAGGGCTGAACATCAACAATTAGGGAGCACACTGGAAAGTGTGGGAATTATTAAGGGTGTGGCCAGGATTTTACACTGTAAAAACCAGGTATGCTAATTTAATCGAACATTTTAAGTAAACCTAAACTAATGTTAAAAAACATTCTTGATCAAGTGGCTTTAGTAATTTTAGTTGACCCTACCTTAATTTTGTCATTTTTATTTGTACTGTGAAAACAAAATACCTAGGCCTAGTAAAAAGTACTTAATTACTTATGTTTTTTAACTTGGAATAGAAGATTTTATGTTTCAACAATATTTTTTACATTTTCATTACAGTGTAAGGTAATAATTAGCTTTAGTGGAAGAAAATTTTACTTTGAATTCAACTTAAGTACTAAAAATTTGTATAAAGCAGATGCAGTTAGGTTAGTGTTACTTTATTATAGATACATATAATAGCTAAATTCTGTTTGGAGAAATTTGGAGAAATGCTGCATACAACTGTAATTCATTTACTAGTTTTATATTTAATTAACTGAATGGAATTGGTCAAATTAACCTAATTTTCCCAAGTTGCCTTAACAAATACTTGAGTTACTTGTACTCAAATATTTTTTCATGCTTAAATTTTTTGAGTTAATAAATTTAAACAGTTGAAGGCAACTGTTTTCTCAGACAGTTTGAGTTAAACTAAATTATTAAGTTTTACAGCGTACCTGTCAAAACAGCTGATGTAAGATAAAAATAATATAAAATTAATCAGTTATTAGAGTGGCAGCCAATTAATTTTTATCTAATCTAATTGTTACTGCTGTAATCAAGTTATAGCCTACTTTATGTGATTAACATCAAATCTCTACACTTTGGGGGATCATTAAGAATTATTTGGATGCATACTTGGCCTTATTTTTACTCAAATCAAATATTTTGCTTACATTTATTGGAGGTAATACATTTAAACTGTTTAAGAGAATCGGTTTCCTAAATAATTCGAGTTAAACTAACTCATCAGGTTTTACAGTGTAGACTTGTTTACTTAAATAATATCTTGATAACTCAAGACAGACAAAAATTTGGAGCTATCTCTATACCTGATGAACTGGCATATTATAATACTAACAAAAGTCTTTAGAGAAGTTCAGAATACTATATGACTTTTCCACAATCTACAGTGGATAGCAGTCAGCCCACAGGGTCAACAGGGGCTGCTTGCTCCTGGGAAACTCCTCATCTTACTGAATGTTTGGTAGCATGTACAAGTGGCTGGAGGTTGTAAGTGCTTTTTGATGGGGGCAGCTTCTGTGTCGTCTTGTGGCTTTCGAAGCCGCTTAGGGAGGCAGGGTCGCGTTCTTTGGTCACCCCTGCTATTCTACGGCCTCCACAGGGGGGGTCGAGGCAGGGGTTAAATTGCTCCCTAAGCAAATGAAGAAGGTAGCTCTGTTTGTTTGTCCGGGGTTAAGGACGATGGTTTGAGGCTCAATAAAACGGATGAAAGCGTTACCCCCGTTTTTCTGCACTGGAATTGCTCCACATTTGCATGGCAGCACTGGCGACACAGAAGGTGTGATTTTTCCCACAAGCCAGTTCTTCCGAGGTTCACTCTGGCTTTACAGACACTGGAGGCAGTGGTGGGGGCTGTAATGCAGAGGGCAGACTAGGGCCCTAATTTAATCAATTTACACAAAGTCTACTAGCCTTACACTGGGTCCACCACATCATAAACCAATGGAGCCACCTGCAAAGGCATATTCTTTAAAAATTACAAAACTGCATTTTATCAGTGTTTTTCTATTGTTTTTCTAATGTCATTGAGTTATCACAAAGCATTGGCTTTAATGAATGGATCTGGTGTCTGCAAGCTTTTATGGGAAGTCCTAAGGGAAGAGCCCCCTGTTAATCCAATGTGGAAGGAGTTAAGCAGATTAATGTCAAGTATTGTCAAGAGCATTTAATGCAGTGGGCAGTGGATTAGACAGCCTTTCATAGGTCAGGATTAACTGCTGGAGGAAGTCGTCCAGTTTAGGTGCGTCCCCTCAGCTAGTGCCGGGTCACACAATGTTTTCATCAAGGCAAAGATCATGTTACTGAAATGGGATGGGATTTCCATGGCAACAAATAAAGATTAGCATGCAGTATACATGTTGGGAAGATATCTTTTTCATATTTTAGAAGGCAGATGAGACAGTCAGACTAAACTTATTTATTTAATGTCCAAACCCCAGTCATCCTTCATGAAGAAAATGGTTTAGGCAGAGAATCTACAGCTAATATTTCATTAATTCAACAAAGCTACAAATATTAAATATTTGGTCTATATCATCTCAGTGACGGTTAACTGTCTTCTTATTTTAGGATCAATATATGTTCTTAATGACATGTCTGTATGTACACCTTTATAATGTTGTAATCATGGTTTGTAACTCTATTATGTAATGCCTTTATTGACATTAATACCACCACTCTAAACTGTGAATGACTGATCCATTTTCATGCTCTGCTTGGGGTATAATCTGATTTTATCTTGATATTTACTGTTTTTTTTAGATTTTTTCAAATTTGGTTGAATTAAATGCCTTTCTCTTTATTATCTTTGTTTTTGTTATCATGGAGATTTAGTATTGATGTAGTAATATTATTTGGATGGAGGTTGAAATTGTCCATTTCCTCTTGTTGTACTAGACATTAACAAATTGCTACATTTGTAGAAAAAGAGAACAGCATGAAGAACAGGAGAAATCCAAATGGATTAACAGCTGTAACGCAGCAACGATTGGTTGCACTTTAGTCCAAAACAAGATACCTGTACAATTACGGGCCACACTGCCAAAATATATGGTAAAGATATTCATGGTCCAAAGAACACAATTCCTCATTAGTTTGATGAGTTTGTCAGCTATCTCATAATCTACTCAGATGTCAATGAGGTGAACCCATATAAACAAAGATTAACTCTGTAGGTGGGAAGAGTTGAGGTGATGTCACATTCACAATTGGGCTTCGCCCAAATTGTATGACGGCAAAAGGTCTGAGTCCGTAGCAAAAATAGGAGTTTTGAAACCAGTGCTGATATGTTGCATGCACACACTCACATGCTCTCCACGCACACACAGTCAAAGCCTCCATGTATGACAGCAGATGCTACTTTGACAAAGTGCTGTCAAAACTGGTCAAACATTACATTCAGTTATTAAAGTTTGAATATCTGTTTTTGCGCATTAAGTCCATAAACCAATACATAACATAACCATGAATAAACATGAACCGTCTATTGATCAAAAGACATGACTTTCTCTGATGTGAGTGCTTCTGTGTTGTTAGTAGTGTATTTTTGTTGTTCTAGCTTAACCCAGTTAATTTGGTTGTATTCTTCATTACAGCATAAATGACTGTTTTTTATTACTCTCCACTGAGAACTATAAAAAAGCTAGCCCACAGTGGACAGCCAATGGTTTGCGTTACTTTGTTACACAGACCAGACCTAGGTGACATCCCATGACAATTCTGAATGTGCCCAAACCCTCAAATGTTTATGGACAACCTTGGTATGTAAAAGTTTGGGTTTCCATGCACTACAGTACAAACAGTTCTTAGTTTGAAAACTGCCACAGTGAGCTGAAAAAGGTCTTTGTAAAGTTTGGAATAAATTTTTGGGAACATTGTGCTGTCAATTGCAGCAATTGACAGCACAAGTCTGAGAGAGACAGTGTAAGAGAGGAGAATGAGCGCTTTGCAACAAATGTCCTCTTTTTTATGGCCAACTTTCAATCATCAGTGCTGGGACTATTTGCTCTCCTGCTGGCAAACAAACACACAGACGAACACTGAGAAACTGACATACGCACACACACAAACACACACACACACAGATGAGGTTTCTGTGATGCAATAAATATGTGTTTCTTAACAAAATCTAAGGTAAAATGATTATAGTGCTATTTTAAAAGTATGAAGTACATTTTCATGATTATTGTGATAATGTATCACAATTATTTTGGCCAAGATTATTGTGACATGAAATTTTGCCTGGATCTAACTCTTCCGCACAAACATACATGCACACACACACACTAGTGCCTGCTGGGACTGTCCAATCAGATTAAACGTTGGGGTGTTAAAAGGCAGGAGATGAAAGAATAACAGTGGAGATACTAAGAGTTACAGAACCTGAAGGAAGGTAAAGCCTAAAAACAAACACAGCGGTATCATCCTCACAACAGCAAAGCGCTGTGACACTGACATGCTGCTATCTGCTAAAAAGGAAGGGAAGGGGGGGGGGATCTTCATGACTTCAAATGACCTTGTTATCCCTGTTGGGATCAGACTAAGAATACCCTCCCTGTTAGCTTTCCCTGGTCAGGTTTCATGTGGGGAGAAACCAAAGGCCACAGCATTTCCTTTCTGTTCAGTTGAGAGCTGCTGGTTTAAGAAGGTTAACGCCAGAGAAAAAGCACACTCAACAAACCTCCAACAAAAAATAACACTGAAAATCCTATCAATACTGTTGTAAGTAAAGGCGAATAGACAGATGAGGTATACAACGGGTTGCGACTTTAATAAGGTGGGTCAGGCTAAGAACTGGATTGCTATGGGTTCTGGATATGTGCAAGATTTTGGTTGGAGATGTAAAGAGCTATTGCTTTGGCCTGGAGGCTACTGAACTGTTTTACTATAGACCGTTTTATGACCATTTGTGCACTCTTTTTTGACATTGTTGCCACAGACATAACTAATAAATGCTACTGTTGCAACAGAGACAAGTCTGTGTGAAGCAATAATAAATATGATTTCTGAGTTTCTCACACCAAAGCAAAAAGTGTTATTATCCACCCTGCCAAATTTGAATTCAGGGGGATGGGAGGATGAATCCCAGTCACTGCAAAGGAGGGTGTTGGTGGTGATTTTCACCTCTCCATCAACGTAGCTCTTCACAAAATTGGTCCACCTCTTTCTCAGAGCATCATCCTTCAGAAATTTAAATAAAGTGACCAAGCTGATTTCTCACATCCAGGGAAGATGCATGTTGAAGGCATACTGCATATTGCAAACGTTTGTAATAGTCTAGTAAAGAAACAGTTGTAATAACTTGCGAACAAGTACGTCTTATAACATTACTGCGTTAGGGGAGAGGTTATGCTAAGTATGGCTCCAAAGTGTCATCTAGAAATCCGGAACCGAAAACTAGTGAAAAATTGTTTAACGGTCTAAGTCCACAATTCAGTACTACATAGTTCACAGTCTTTTATAATGTTTTCAGCAATTATTTTATGACATGTATAATGTGTTCATGAGTTGTAGTAAAGGGGCCGCTACATGTACCGGGAAGTACTCGACATAGCTGGTTGGTATGTGGTTTGTGGTTTTGGCTGGCTAATACAATAAACACAATATGTGTCATACTGTAAGTGACTTTTTGATTTAAGTGCGTAAATATAATCATAAGAAATCTACATTTTGTGACTTGCCAGATATGTTAGCACACTAGTTATCAAACTATGTTATGTGTGTGTACCATAATATTATCAAAATACTACAAAATTTAAACTATGAGATCATTGTAATGTAATTTAAGTTTTGCATTTTCCCACCATTCAGGATTCAACAACAGTCAACAATAATTATTTAAAATTTTGTTCAGGTATGGAGATTTTTGTTCTCTAGCATTTCTAGCTACACCCCAACACAACAGGGTAAATCCAAGACTCCAATCCAATGACAACCATGGCTACCATTTTCAATGCGGTTCCAAATTGTGGCTATAGTCCACTAATTAACACTGGGTGTCTGTGGAAGGACACGGATGTGCTATCACGTGTTTGCCAGCGTATACAGTCTGCGAACATGAAATTTAATACTATGCTGTCCCTTGTTGACCAAGTATTTCTTGAAAGTGCTTGCCCTTTTCCAGACAGCTTCCAATGACGAGTTCCCAGATGGTTCTTTGTAACTGATAAATTTCATACTTCAGTACTGTGAGCACTACCAATGAAAATGTATTCTTCTCCATTGTACTGACAGATATCTCAAAACCTTGAGGGGTTGGAGAGAACGTATGTTGTAATCTGGCAGAGCAAACCTTTAATTAACGGTTTTCCAAGCGAATAAGCAGATGAGCAAGTGTTCGACTCAGGCTTCAATCTGACTGGAGGAAGAGCTTCAGCAAACTTCAACAACCACAGTTTCCGGTCTTGGGTCACTGGGTCTGTTTGGCTTCTGTTTCCACCTTTGGTCCACTTGTTGGTCTGTTCAAGTTGGGTTTACATTTTCATAACAGCTGGGTCTACTTCTGTTTCAACTACAAGATTTACAGGCCGGGTACAAATGTCCACACCTGTGAAGACCTGTAAATACTAGCATATACCGCGAGTGCTGCTGTCTTCTACCATAGCTTGTGAAGACAGGAAAACAGTGATGGATAGCTGACCACATACAGCTAGCTAACAAACAAACTGGCATTATGTAAACACTAAATAAATAATCTGTGAGGTGGATTGCAGGGCTGTCAGATTTGCCTGCATGCTGTATTGCTAGCATGATGAGCATTATGAATAGCTGACCTGCTATTGGCTGGTACACAGACCTTGCCAGATATATTAAACAACATTTATTCATTATTTGTAAGAAAATGTAATCTGGTCAGCATTACTTTTCCCTTTTGATGTGGCATGTATGCTTTAGTGTATGATAATGGGGTGGCTGTGGCTCAGGAGGTAAACTGGGTCATCCACCGATCACAGGGTTGTACGTTCAATCCCCAGCTCCACCTGCCTACAACCCAAGTTGCCCACCTTGCATGGTAGCTTGCTACCATTCGTATGTCTATTTGTTTGTGTGACTGCGTGATTACTTATTCCGAGCTTTCCTTTACATGGGACACGGCATCATTTATTAGTTCACCATTGTGGGAAACATGCTTATTTGCTTTCTTTCTAACAGCAAAATGATTAGATATTGAGCTCATGAACAGAGCTGGAATCGGGATATAGTTAGCCTAGCTTAGCGTAAAGACGGGAAGCAGGAAAAAAAGCTAGCCTGGGTTTGTCCAAAGTTCAAAAATACACCTGCTGACACCTCTAGAAGTCACTGATTAACTAATTATACTAAAACAGAAATATAAAATCAACAATTTGGTCTTATCGTGCCTGCACAGAGACAAAAAACACCCTGCTCAGTAGCCATATCTGGCAACTTATGCTATAGCTGGAGACATAAAACATACATACATCACTGAGTGCGCATGCACCGACAGTGCATGCTGCCTGTTTATAGTTAATAAGTTTCCCTCCGGGGATCAATGAAGTATTTCTAATTCTGATTCTGATTTTGATACCCCAACCAGCCATAACATTCTGAGCACCTGGGCACCCTGGTTCTCATAATGTTCTGTAGCCCCATACCAACAAATTAAGATGCACTGTATGTTCTGACACCTTTCTATCTTTTTAGCAGTTTGAGCTACAGTAGCTGTTTGCTGGGATCGGACCACGCGGCCAGCCTTCACTCCCCACGTGCATCATTGAGCCTTGGCCCGGATGATCCTGTCTTCCGGTTCTTTTCCTTCCTTGGACCAATTCTTGATAGGTACTGACAACTGCAGGACCGCGCGGAACACCCACAAGAGCTTGCAGGTTTGGAGGCTCTGACCCAGTCGTCTAGCCACCACAATTTGGCCCTTGTCAAAGTCACTCAAATCCTCACACTTTAATTCAGATTTGCTGGTACAAACATTGCGTAATCCTTTATATCCCTTAAACATATGTTAAAACGTTAAAAATATTATTTCATGCTGGGTTTGCACACAGCATGAGATAAGTAAAGTGTGCACACAAATGGGTTTTTTATTTTTTTCTACACCTTACAGGCTTGGTACAGGCGCTCTCAGACTAACACTAAGCTAAAATGTATTTACACACAGCTAAGTACGTATGCATTGATATAGATATAGCTCAATGTGATGTGAAACAACAAAAGGATTCTGTAATTAGAATGAGAAACTTTATCAAAATATTGACTTAGTATTATAGTGATTTACAGAATCCTTGTTTTCCCTGTCACATTGGCGGAAATGGGCCTCCATACATAGAGGATAAGGATGGTCAGCAAACTTGTGTGGGTCTCCTGAGGGCTTCACAGATGGGTCCAAAGCAAGCATGTACCAAACAAAAGTTTAATATCAGTATTTTAATGTACATTTATTACACATTTTAAATAAATATTCCATCCTTAAAATTATTTTACACATCCTCAAATAAAAATATATTTATATATGTATAAAAACAGACATTCAGGGGGGCAACAAGACCACAAGAGGGCAGGGGGCAGTGGGTGTGTTGAGGGGTTCCTTACACTTCAATGCATTTTGTACACGTCAACATTACAGAACAGGAAACAGGAACAGGAAACCTGTGATTATCAAATGTAGCTGCCACATTGTTCCATCAGACGCTGTTAAAGCTCTGTTTCACTCGAACCGTGTGAGAAAGATACAGAATGATCCCAGTCGGGATGCAGCATCTAGCAGAGAGCTCCAACACCGCAGTGTCACCACCACGTGCTCACGCAACGCTCGCTCTCCGACGCAGTGTGTGACAGTTTGTGTCTCCGAAGCGCAGCGTTCCCTGGCAGTGCGGTCAATCAGGGCCCTTCAAGTCTCCTTGAGCAGCAGGCGAGAGTCCAAAAAATGACTCCACTGGTCAAAATGAAACAAAAAACTAAACCAAAACAACACTACTAACATGTCCCCGGTAAGTCAGACGATGAGTTATGTGCATCTAAAAACAAACTTTACTTTTTCTTTTTTTACACAGGTCAGTACTAAGTCTGGAGTACAAAAATAGATTTCTCATGTTTTTTTTTGTCTATGTACAGCTTTTTTTTTTTACTTTGAGAAAAATAGAAATCAAACTACACATTAAGATATAGTAATGCTCAGTATAAAAAATGTCTCTAGAGGTTTTCTGTGAGAGCAGAGGAGTGTGTCGGCTGCTGGTAATTCAGTCAGTCAGTCAGTTTCTCCTCTTTCCCTCTGTCTTTCCTATCTTCTTCCCCCTACTCAACGCTCTGACGAGGATCGCGTACGTTTAGTCCTTTGACTGAAGGGGTAGTGGATGAAGTCGAAAGGGTGGTGGTGGCTTGGGTGGGCGGGCTGCTGCCCCTTCGGCAGCCTCTTCATGAAATGGACCTCGCGCTGGTGCTGGCGTGTCCGTGAGCCTTTCCGTGGCCGCCCGCGACGGGTGAAGGCCATGTACCAGCCCTCGTAGCGGGCGTTCCTCAGTGCCGTGTAGTTGTTCTCCAGAACGATCTCAGTGAAGATACAGTCGCGGCCTTGTCCGTTTTTCTGCAGAGACACACACAGAGAAAAACAGTCAGCGGGAATGTTCAGAGAGGACTCCTCGATGAACATTTACAGATGGGAAATATCAGATATATAAAGGTTTCCCTGTGCAGCCTGTCCCCTGCATGCACACACACTCACACACACATAGCCCTCCCCTCATACATGCAGCATATGCTATAGTCATTACAGATCAGAGAGAGGGGGATGACAGTAAGCGATGACTCTTCTCCCCCTTCAGAAAACATCCAGCAGCCCTTGTGGGTCAGTAGCCGCAGGACGGATCCTCCCGCCATAAAGTCTTAATCAGCCCCCAAGTGTCACTTTCACTCCTGGTTTGATCTCCTGTTGCATTTGAGGCTAAATTTAACCGACCAGGTCAGCTTGAATTGAATAACAATCAATAGACCCTTAAATATATCTCACCAGTCCTCTGCTGTGTTCTGTTAAGGCCTCATTAGACAACAGTGCAGCTCAGGGATGAGATGGTAAATTATTACACTTTCTGCAGTGATAAAATGTACAGTAAGGTCAGCTGACACAGTATTAGCTGGACTAGCCTACTGTAACAAGCTCCAACCTTCTTGGACAAAATAGTGTGTTAAAAATAGTCATGATGATACACCCATGTGCATACACCCAAAAGACACACTCTCTGTTCATTCTTTCTCTCTACAACACACACACACATACACACACACACACATTGGGGCCGGGGCAGGCTGTGACTGGGCCGGTAGCTCGGGGCAGATGGTGTACGAGGCAGGGTGCTGGGTGGGTGGAGGGGAGTGTGTGTGGGGGGGCTGCAGAGAGGCTGGCAGCTCTGTTTATTAGCCGTCACAGTGAGAGAGGGCCACTGAGATAGCCTGAAACACACACCTACACGCTCACATAACAGCAGCAGCAGCATTAACTAAACCCTGACCTGCACCTTATGTTGTAGCCTGTAATATATCATATAGCTAGCATTAGTCTCCATTAGCCTCTTATCACTCATACTCGTTATAGGAGCATGAAGGAAAACACCTTACATTATCTAGCTGCTCATGACCACATCTAGCTGCACCAAACACACACACACCTTGGAGGTAACGCTTGTGCAACATGCTAAGAATATAGCATAATATGCTATCATCTAAAAAAAGTCAAGTGGATTTGAAGATATGCTGTGCAGCTTGGAATTATTCTTTGATTATTAATTTAATCATTTCTTAAATTAATTTTAATTTAATTAATAAATGCTTTGAAAAAAGGAAGCTCACAAATATATAGTTTAGTTCTAGAAAGGAGCTCTGTAATTCCCTAAAACAGCTGGGCACTGTGGATTTTAGTGATTTAACGTCACTCAAACAGGAGGAAATGGTGCAATTTGTTGGGGACTACTTTCAGTTCTGGACTAATACACATATGGTAAGAGGAATGTGCTTTATCAGGGTTTTGCTAGTGAGGACCCAGTCGATCTGTAGAAAAATAGCTTATTCTAACGTGACAAAAACACAATGATGATGATGATTATATTCAGGTGATTATACTCTAATGAAAACATACTTATGAAT
>NW_023339751.1:25447342-25451395 GCF_004916995.1 Morone saxatilis | reverse complement strand
TTACACACTGGAGCTTTAAAGGGATTTGTTGAGATTATAGATTTAGAAAAATAACATTAAAATATATAATATTACCAACCTCATTGTATGAAGTATCATAAACACAAGCTGATGGATTATTTTGAAAACTAAACTATCTACCTGTGTCTAATCCAAAGTAGTCCCAGCTAGTTCAAAATTATTTTAATTTACTCTGTTTACTGTGAATTTGACCTGTCTTCAACACAAACCTCCTAGATTAAGCTGCAGATTCTAGGCCTCGGTATCGTATTCTTTCCCTTTTCACAATATGACGAATGGATCATTTTCTTTTCTCTGCACTTGAGGTTGTCCTTCACGAGACAGTCCATGAGACAAACACTCAATCCTCCTCTAACTAAGGTTCTATGGTTGCCACCCTTTCACCTCTGATTCTGCTGTTTGAGCTTATTCTCCTCACCTTGCCGATGAGCTTCCCCCTCTTGTTCATGCAGATGTAGAAGCCTGTCTCAGCTCCCTTGATGCGTACTCTGCTCCCGAACGTGTCAGTTTCCACAACGAGTTTAGCTGCAGAAATCAAACAAAAAGAGTTTTTTTAGTAACCACAGCTGCGAACAGGTTAACGTGATCTTTCGGTGCCTGTCCCAAATGAATGACTTAACAGTGCACATAAAAGAATCGACAACACAAGCAGAAATGCTCGAGTGTGCTTCCAAGCGTGCACACTCTCTCTCCTCGCACACACACTCGTACAGCAGAACACGTGGGACCATTCCTGGGGATTTATGCAAGCTGGAATACTTGCAAAATGATAAAACCACGTGTCTCTTGATTCTTTGAAAGCTAAAGAGGCGATCCTGGCAGGCCCATCAAGAATTCCTTTTAAAATAAATCTGCATTGACCTCACACATAAAGCTCCACATTTGTCTCTATATCCTGAGAAGCATTGAAAGAAACAGGAAATACGAACAGTTGACAGAGCATGACTTTATGGAGCTTTGTACAGTTTTTACATTGCTCTTCAACGAGGTAAAATAGCAGGACAATGTAGGTGAGTTTCACTACTATTGACCTTTTGCAGAGTGACAGATAGTGTGTATCTTCATTAGCAGTCTGGTGTGTTTGCACTGCTGTGATTCGACAGTCTCGTGGATATTGATCCAGAACATTTACAGCCAATGGCAGACCACTTTTTATAAATTCCATTTCAGTCCACATTGTCTCATAAAACCGGTTCCAACAGGGTTACTGGGGTCACTGAGGATGGTCAGGGCCTTTTCCACCCACCCACAGACTAACCACTACACGTCTGAAAGTTACAGTTGTGGTCAGAACCAGCAGTTACAGCTAAGCTGGATGAGTCTGTCAGACATGGGAGAGATTTCCCCTTTTACACTTTTTCTTTCATTTCATACAAAATGACTTCATGTGACCTGAATAGCTTGCATACTCTTTTTGAGGCCACACGTGAACCCTGCAACAGCTGAGCCCTGTGCAGACAGCAGCAACAAACGCTTTATCAGTAGGTTCTTAATGGAATTCAGTTCACTATAAATACAGCAATGTGTGGGCCGGATCGGCTGCAAAGGGGTTGAAGGTGGGGGGGTGGTGGAATGGGGGGGGGAAGGAGCTATGCAGGAAATGTTCGGGAGGTAGAAGTAAGATGACTTCTAATGGCTCTTCCAGACCCGCAGGATCTCTGGAGGATCACCTCCAGCACCATCTACAATCCACCGGACAGTTTCTCTGAGCCTCTTCCCCTCCAGCAGCACAGACTGGGATCACAAATGGCCCAAAGAATGACCACCACTGCCACCACCACACTGTTTGGTTAAATGGGGTCAAGAAAATGTTGATGATAAGGGGTTTCACTTAAGTCTGGAAACTGTAGCATATTGGTGCAAGATGGCAGAAACAGGCAAATCCTCCAGTGGCTGAGAAATTCTGCAAATAAACTGATTTGCATTGGGAACACTTTCATATTATATGTTTACATATCTTTATGAAAGAAACTTAAAAATGTTTTACTTTTAAGGTACTTTTCGATCATTTTTTAGATATTTTGCTCTTTAAATGCTTCAGGCCTAGAATTGCTGCACCTATCTCATCAGTTTAATTCCATTAGAATATTGACCTTGAGCCATTTTAGGGAAAAACAACGTTGGGAATAATTTCAATGAAAAAGCAAAAAAAGACATTTGGAAGTATGCTGGAAAACTCAATTATACAAAAAAAAAAAGAATAAAAAGAATTCATTTTAAAATATAGAAATTAAAAAGTAAAATAATATAAATGAAGTGGCCAACCGGGGTAGAATGTGAAACGGTTTTTAATGATTTGCATGGTGGAATTTAATAAAACCTGGGAAAGCGGAAATTTCCGTTGGCTGAACGGACAGCGAAGTGCACGTGAAAAGTGAAAGATTTCTCTTAAGGTAAAATGTATTATTCAATTTTCATTGAATTATTAATTAACGCCTCATTCAAGAAAATTATGGAATTATTTGAACAATAAAACTTAACAAATGAACAAATGAATTAATATTTTTTGGGGGGGGCGTCAGTGCTGGGTACCACTGGGATTCTCTTACCGTGCACGTCTCCGTCGTCGGCCATGGCGTTGATCTTCTTGTTGGGCAGGACCTGCACATGCTTGCCGCTGGTCCGGCTGTAGAGCTGGTAGATCCGGATCAACCTGCGGCTCACGCGGTCCGTCACTTTGCTCTGCTCGCTTACATGCTGCGTGAAATTAGGCGGGGACTGATTGGTTACCTGTCAGAAATTAGATGTCACCACAATCATCAGTACGTGTACATTTGTCTTTTTAGTGCGTGTATTTATTTATTTTTTAGAATTATTTTGCAAAAAAGGGAGGAAAAGTCAGGACTAAAGCCGAGAGTGAAGCCAATTGTGTGTCCTCTGGTAGGAAATGGTTTAAACACAGAGGGAAAGACATCCTAACGCAACAACAGCTTGTTGTTGTTTTTTCCCAGAATGACAAGTGTAACAAGTTCCAGGAGAGCCGTTGCCAAATTAAATTAACAGCTTCCAAAAAAGACGCACGGTGTGATTACAGGTTGTGCGTACAGGAGAATGTGCGCCACACCAAAAACACTCCACGAACGGGGTAAAGGCTCCACTTTCTCATCCTCCAAACTGTTTCAGCAAACTGAAACTTTTAGATTTTTTTTTATTTCTCTTTAACTCCGGCCTCTCTCTCTCTCTCTTTCCGCCGCGCGCCGCTGTGATGGAATGAAAGACGGGGACGTTGGCCCTGGTTACTTTCAACCCAACGACATTTTTCACAAGACTCGCAAAGCATTTCCCTCTGCCCCGATGCCCCGTCTGTGCCCGCGCGTCCCTGTGCCAGGGCCGGTATGTTCATCAGCAACCTGCCAGCAGGCCCGCGCGCCCCGCTGCCCGGCGCGCCGCGGGAGCCATCCGATATTGTTGTATCACATAATGTTATGATGATCCCTCACCTTTCCTCCTCTCCCTGTTACTGCAGCTCAAGCTTTGACTGCCATATGTTTTACAGATTTTTAAAATATATATATCCAATCCATATTTTAGCCCATAGTTATTTATTTAAAAAATTGCAACAGTCTGAAACATTTATGTAAAGAAAAGAAAGCAGTGACATACCTGAGCATAGTAGCAAAACGCAAATAAGTGTAGAAACCTGCGAAGGAGAAGAATAACATGCATTTAGTGAGTGCGCGGAGGAGCATTAACAGTGCGTAAAGGAGTGGAAGTGGCGGAGGAGAAGCACTCACAGATAGCTGAGTCTGGATGGGATGGGTTGCATGTTGGATGGAGGTGGATGAAGCTCTTCCAGTTGATTCTGAAGCTGCAGAGTCCGGCTGATCTCGTCAGAAAAAGAAGTCCAGAGATTTCACCCGAAATCCACAGAAAGGTCAGAGGTGCTGACGGATAAACTCATGCGCGCACATTCATCATCAAATCCATCACAGGCTCCGCTGAGTCATTAATTTCTCATTTTCAAAATAAAGACTGTTTCTGCGAGGAGGGTACCAAATCTAAGTGCACTTGCAGAAGCGGAGCTGTACGTTG
>NW_023339751.1:25430223-25447242 GCF_004916995.1 Morone saxatilis | reverse complement strand
TCAAACAGAAACTAACTCATTCATACACATTCAGACAGCATCCGGAGCAATTTGGGGTTCAGTATCTTGCTCAAGGACACTTCAACATGTGGCAGGAGAAGCCGGGGATCGAACCAACAACCTTCCGATTAGTGTAAGACCTGCTCTGCCTCTGAGCCAGTCGAATGTCTGGCAATGAAACCTCATCGTGACATTTGATTCCCTTAGCATACACGAAGTAGTCGAGGTACAATAGCAGAGATGTGATGAGAACGTGATTAATTTGTTCCTTTTCTGGAGAGTAGACACATGTCTAAACAAGACTGGTGAGTAGGATTTTACAAGAAAAACAAAAGACAGGAGTGTTTTTACATGCATCATTCAGTGCTGGCTAAAATTCCTTGGAAAGCGAATCACCTTCATTCCATAGCAAATAATTAGGGCTGAATTTTGCTTTGTGGTGCACCTGTTCAATGGGTTCTAACCCTAAGCTGTTTTTATACTTGGCCAAAGCTTAAGTTATACAAGGGTAATATAAGAGTGAAATCTCAAAGAACAAAACAAAAAAAAAAAACTGACATCCAAACGTGTGCTCAAGCAGGCTTCTGAGATGACCTTGAACTTTGCCCCTCCTTTTTCCAGTCTCCATGGTGGAGAGGTCATGTGACTCAGGTCTGTTTGGTGACACCTGAAATTCATTGTATGTTGATCTGTTCTGTACATACGACATGTATTAGATGTCTGTCTGTCCTGGGAGAGGAATTCTTCCTCTGTTCCTCTTCCTTAGGTTTATTACCTTTTTTACTCATTGACTGTTTTTGAGATTTTCCTTATTCGAATTGAGCGTCTACGGATAGACGATGTCATATGCTATACATATTATATAGACCCTAGAAACAAATTATATTGGGCTACATAGATAAAAAATATAAACTGACTGATAAGTTGAATACATTTTAAATGGATGGATGACACTGGAACCAGGTTACCAGGTTCTCCTGAATTTGGATATTTATAGTTTAAGCTGGTCCAAATAAGAAACACAAGTTACTGTATATACTGAATATAACTCAGTTTGAACTGAATTTATTACTAACCTTCTTAACTCTCAAACAATGCATGCTGGGAAATCCCATAAGTTGAGTGAAGTCTTACTGGTTTATTCATTCAACTCAAAATGAAAAGACTTCAAGTTAGGTGGACTCTGAAGTGGTCTGAAAATAAATAAGCTGATTATATTAATAAAACTTCAATATTTAATATTTAAATATTGTTAATTCTACTAAATTCCTGTGAATATTTTACAGTAAAAAACAAGACAATGCTCTTTGTAGTAAAAGTATCAGGTATCCCACAATACGGTACACAAAACTGTGAGTAGTTAGATATTTAAGGAATTGTTAGTCCTGAATAACTAGAGGACTATGCATCATACAGTATAACAATGAGCTACTAGAGAACAGACTGGGAGATACTATTTTAATGATTTGTGTGCTTTTCTTTGGGTGATATGTCTCAATAAAACACAGTTGCTGTCAGGTAACTTCAATGGTGAGTTGTGTTCTGTTGTTCTGCTTTTCCTCAAAAACATTTACATCCATCCAAATGATAGACAGAGCCAAGCCAGAAGTCTCAAGTAACTTTGTGGTCCTCCAGTCACTTTCTCAGAGCCCAGTCATTAGGTGTGCCTTCAACTGTTTATCCATCTGGATGGAGAGAGAGAGAGAGAGAGAGCGAGAGGAGAGAGCGAGAGAGAGAGAGAGAGAGAGAGAAAGAGAGAGCCTGGCATATATGAACTTACAGACATTTCCAGCCTCAAATCCAGGGCGTCTTTGATTGCCCTGCTGGGTTTGACCAAATATACCCTCCTTCAACGAACACATGCTAGTAATACCCATTCCATATGACCACTTAAACCCAGTACAGAGGCTTCAGCGGCAACCCCTGTTTGCCTCTGCTTTGGCGCCTGGATCTGTTCAACGCCAAGTCGGACAGTGAAGCCATGTTTGCAAGGAGATGATTCTGCAGAGCATCTCCATCGTCCTCAGTGTCCATCTGCCTGGAGCTGTTCCTGTGAAGTGCTGACCTGTAGTACTGTAGAGCTAGTAAGGATGTGATCAAAAGTGTTATGACTGTATGCAACTGGAGAGCCCAATTTAAAACAATTAATTAATTTCAAAGGGCTCCCTAAAGACTAACAACACAAAGAAATTTGATGACTTTATGATACTGACTAATGTTACTTTTGCACACATACTTACACACAAGACACTAAGTTGTTGCAAATTACCGCAGTTATTCTCCATGTAGCTAAAGATTATACCCTGCCACCGAATCCGGATAGGTGCATGGCTGTTTTGTATCTTTCCTCAACATTTTTGCCTTTGGAAACAACAAGTGTTTTCTGATCTGACGCTCCTTTTGGAAAAATGACATCATTTGGTAATGTCATTTGGTAATCATAGTTACAAAATGGATTCTTGGGTTTATGCACAAAAACTACTTGGCAAAAGTGAAGAAAAGATTGTGGTTTGGGTTACCATGGCCCTTGTCATCATGATCCAAAGAACTACTTGGTTGAAGGACAGTGTTAGTTGGGGCTTTGGTTGCACAACCCTGTGCTGTACAATGATGCATGATGAAGCCACCCACCTAGAGCTGGGGTCCGTCTGTCCGAGGTTTCTGCCTCTTAAAGGCCTCCGCACACCAACCCGACGGCCGACCGTCGGCAGAAAAGTCAGTCAGACTGATCAGTCGGCTCCCGTCTCTCCGAGTCGGTCAAAAAATGCCTCCGAACACACCAAACCGACCAACTGGAGCGTACGTTCTGCGCATGCGCGAGGCGCTAATACGTCCCCATAACAGCAGGCGGCGCTAATCTGTGCTGTCACCCCAAAAAAAATAAAACCGGAAATGACTGAATCACTCTAGACTAGGTAAACACAGAGCACAGCTGTCGTCAGTCATTGTTTTCATCAGAGAGTGTTGATAGTTAGTCAACAAGGATCGTTATTGTCATACTCGGCTGAACCGGAAAACGAGGGCTAATAATAAACAAAGATACTGGCGTTGTTACCAATCGTCACTTCCGGTTTTCTCGTCCCAGCTCACTTGATTCACTAGTCAAGGGCTAGCACTCCACCAATCAGATTGGTCATCGGAGACCGACGGCCACCGTGGCCGATTCTACATGTGGAATCGCGCCAAAATAAGGCCGACGCCGGACGGCTGACTGACGACGGCGCAACGGACACACCGACCGACTCGAGCCACCGACCTCCGCCTGACTGTCCGACGACGTCCGACGGCCGATAATCGGGTTGGGTGTGCGTGAGAGCCTTAAAAGGAGTTTTTTCCTTGGTCAGTCGCCAGAGTGCTTGCTCATGGTGGGAACTGTTGGGTCTCTGTAAATAATTTTATAAGGAGTACAGTCTAGACCTGCTGATTTGAAAAGTGTCCTGAGATACTGTAGCTTCTGTTATGAATTGGCGCTATACAATTAAAATGTAATTGAATTAAATTGTTATAGGAATGCAATGCTAATTTGGGGGAGTAAGGTTAGGGAACAATCATAGTCGAGTCCTCACTGCAGCGGCCTGGGTTTGAATCCTACCTTTAGCCCTTTGCTGCATGTCATTCCTTCTCTCTCTCTCCCTGAATACTGTCTATCTTCAGCTGCTTCTGTCAAATAAATACTATAAATGCCCCCAAAAAACTCTAGAAAACCAAAGTTGACTGTTGGTAAGAAAACTGAAACGAAGCAGCCTCCCATGCAAAAGTCACAACACTTCACAAAATCCTCCTTCTATCAAAGTTCAAATGTCAAGACAGTTAGCATTTGTGTCATTGACCGTTTTCAATCAATAGATAGATGAATAGATTTTGGTCTGAAATGTTGCCATTGTAATTGCAGGTGTGACTGAGCCTTTAATCAGCAGAGGAGGGAGTAGAAGGCAGAGCAGCTTTTTACCATGACAGAGAAAATATAGAATAAGATGATGATAAGTAGATGAAAACAAAGACATTTAAAAACATATCTTTATGTAAGACAAGAGGTTAGGAAGATGCAGAGTTCTTTACTCCATCTTTCATCAGAGTGGTGAAAATACTGCTTTCCAGTGTCAGTGTTCTTAATATATCTGACACGATGATGATAGAGAGGGAAACTAACCAAAGAAGCAATTCAATTGATAAATGAATGATTCCACCGATTAATTAATAATGACATAGATTTTTTTGTTCATTGAAGAATGTATGTTTGCAGTGCAATACAAGTGTTTGTGATGTTCTTCCAGTCTGTGGGTGTCAACTAGTTTCTGGTAGAAGGGTTGAGGACACACTCTGACACAGTCATCTAATTACACACCCAGACCTGCACACTGACACACACACACACACAGAGCTGGACTGTGACTCTGACCTGGTAGCACAGGGTCATGTTGATACTGAGGTCAACTAAGAGTCTCTACAGAGAACATCAAATGTGTTTCATGACTTAATGAGACACAGTGAAGCAGACCTCAGTGTCTGCAGTCCATGTTTCTGCTTCACTGACACAGAGCACACACACATGCATATATAGTTTACCTGTTTACCAGACACAGTAGACTGACTCCCTTCATGTCAAATAAACTGAATGCAATAATATTCCTTTACCAATTGTCTAAAGGAAGATTTGGATGGTTGACAGCTTACATTCATCCTGCTTTCATTCCTACTTAGACTTAGACTTAGACTTAGACTTCTCTTTATTGAACCTTTTGGGATGACTCCCGCAAGGAAATTGAATTTCCAGCAAGCTTACAAGTGTAAAGAAAATAACAGAGTTACAAGATAAAAACAGTATAAACAATAACTCTTTGCTAGATATAGAAAGTGAGACAATAAACCGTTAACAATAAAACTCTTGTATAATATATAGAAACAGCAGAGATAAGTAAAAAATAGAAGGAAAACGAAGATAAATGAAATCAAATAATAATATAATACTGATAGCATTCAAACATAGACACTATCCAACAAAAAGTAACGTTCCTGTTAATGATGTTTTGTAACTTTCAGTGTCCTGCATGTTGTCGTGGTTGATTACAGCTGTTTTGTTGCAGCTTCTTGTCTTATTTCCAGTGGAATTGTCAATACATTTTAATTGGTTCGCTAGACCACCAAGGTTCCAAGAATCTTGAACGGAACAGGTTCAAGAACCAGAACTAATTTGAAAACACTAACTGAGGAATTTACATGTTCAATTAACTACATTGCTACATTAATTGGACATCCACATATTTCCCTTTAATGCTGTTCAAGGTCAGTGCACTGCTGTTTTAGACTGAGTCCGGAATGGCGGGCAACCGAACCGCACTCAGCAATCTCCCAGTTGACACTGCCAGACCAATGGTCTAACTTCATCACTCATACAGTAAGTCAGGGAAAGACCTTGGGATTTAAGGGGCTGGCCCCACTTTGCTGTGGTCCAGTAAAAAAACACACGCTTGCTCTCTCTTTATGTGAGTTTTGTAATGTTTTATCACAATATAAAGCACATATGCAACACAAATGAAATGTGTTTCTATTAAATTGATGTACTGTGGTTCATGTGAATGCAAGTCAGTGATCAGGTCTTGAACCAGTGCTGCCTCTGGATCTGCTTCAGGCTTTGCCATGTTCTCTGCCTTCACTTCAGTCCACTTCACGTCGCTGGGCTGCTTTTCACATCCTCCGCATACACACATGTACAAAGGTGAGGCAGTAAAAATACCTGGCAACCTGCCACTGCTGAGAATTAGCTGAGCTGAGTGAATGTCTAAAAGTGATGCAGCAACCAGACTGTGAGCACACTCATGCTCACACACATATATGACCACACACTTAATGTTTCATATACACGTGTGGGAACACATGAACATGCAGAATCAGAGACACTCAAAAACATAAACACACAGACTCAAATGCACACAAACATGTGTAACCATTTATGATATGCTGCAATGCTACTAGATGCACACATGCACAGGGAAGGGCATATACACAATATGCACACAATAAGGCACAAAAAAGAAATAATCAACCATTGCATCTGCACACAGATATTCAATATTCAATTAAAACACACACATACTTAAATATAGAACTTAACACACACAGAGTACTAAGCACACATTACCCAAACACACACTCGTGCAGGGGTGGGCAAGCTGGTGAGGTAGACGAGTCTGAACCAGCGTGGGAAAATGTTCCCACAGTTGGCAAATAGAGCAGCGTGGGTTTAAGGCGGAAGGTGCTCGGTTCACACTGATGGACTCATTGTGTGAGGTGTGTGTGTGTGTGTGTGTGTGTGTCTGTGTGAGAGGTGTGGTCTATGCAACTGATTGGAATCCCAACTGGTCCTAAATTTTACCGCTGTAGCTCTGTGTATGTGTGTGTGTGTGTGTGTGTGTGTGTGTGTTGAGAGAGAGAGGTGGTTATTTCAGATCAACACACACCTCTGCGAGTCTAATCGATTGAGTGTGTCTTTGTCAAGCAGAACACTGATAATTGGGTTGCAGATTAATTTTGTCAGCTGCAGCTCAACACCTCACCGCCTGCAGTCTGTGTATGAAACCAGATTAGATTGTGTACAGGAGAGAGTACACCTAACATGGTGTCTGAGATCATCAAGCATCCTAACACCTGTGTGTGTATGACATCACTGACAGATGTATTGTGGGCTCGACGAACGAACGGACAGCATCCTACACAGATCACATTGATTGATGCCATTTGCAAGATATAATTTCCTAATTAATTATTTTATTTATTTATTTTCAGCGTGACTGACTCTAATAACACATTTTTAACTATTCAAAATTTGTAATGATCAAGTGTATGTTGAGACATTTTGGTCATATTTGCCAATATGATCAGAAATACAGACAATAGAGTGAGAGGAGTTACTTTTGGTCTTTATGGCCTTCAGAAGACTCCAATGTTGCTAATTCTTGTTAATCATGTGAATTTTTAGAGTGGAGAATGTGTCAGGGCAACAGGACTGAGTGAAAACCTAGATAGATAGATAGATCTAAAGATAGATCCAAATTTCAAATACATAATAATAAATAAATGATATACAATTCTATTTTGTAGTGTTCTTTGAAGTTCTTATGAAGGTTTTACATGATCTATCTTCAAATTGCAATTAGAAAAAAGTGCAGGACACGTCGCTTCAGTCATAATGACTGAATGATGCTTCTTGGCATGGAAATGTGGAAATTCCAACACAGTGAACATCAGCTTATTTGGCACTGATTCTAACATAACATTATTTGCTACTTATTTGGCATATAGAAGTGTAACCTAATATGGCAGGGTGTCATGACAATGACATTAGTGAGCACACAGGACAACATCAGGCGACCGCAGTCTTCACATTCCTGAGAGGACAACCACCAAATGGGCCTGATGCTGAGTGGAGCAGCATGTGTGACATCTCTGACAGACGCACCACACACACCGGACACGCACACACGCCCACACATGCACACACACACACACACACATACAACCCCAAGTGGTCCCAAGATAAATCTGAGCAGTCCCAAGCTGATTAAAGGAAAATTTAGGCTGCTTGAGTCCAGTTCCAGCTTCTGAAATACATCTGTAGGAATAAGAGAAACTGGCCAAATGTGAAGTGTTCTATAGTGATGCCGTTAGGTAATTTTAGAGCCCATATGGGAAGTGAAAAAACTGTGACTCTGCAGAATTTAGCTGTTTACAGTGATCAGAAAGCAGCTGATCTTGCAAAGACAAGCTTTCAGTATCAGTGTTAATGTAGAAAGGTGCTGAGACAGAAAGTGAGAGCAGAACCAAGAGGAAGGTTAGGGTTAAGTGGAACGAGCGAGAGACTGAGCGGGTGGGAGAGATCAGGCAGTGAGCAAGAGGGGAAATAAATTGAAAAAGCAGAGAGTAATACGGGGTCTTGCAGGAATTTTTTTCGAAGAGGTAAAGAAAAAAAACAGGCCGGTGGAAAAGGGAGACGCGGCATCGTGTTCAGAGCTGTTGTGCTTCTTTCGGTCTCCCTCTTCAAAGGGACGCTGGCCCTGATGGCTTTACCATACACTGCTCTGGGGGTTAGAGCTGGAGCACGACACTGCGCAGTACCTGCAGGACTGGAGCTGCACGGAGCGGGGCTCCTGATGGCCCCGGGCAGGAGTTAGCAGGCAGCTTCAGCACGGAGCTCCAGGTGAAGCTGCAGACATACAGCACGCTGACAGGCTGCCAGCAGATGACAGAGAGGCTGAAAGACTGCCCCACTGCTGGAAGGAGTGTGTTAAAGTGAGTCGAGCAAAGAGGTGACAAGGTGTGACACAGTGGGTTTGTGAGGGTTTGTGAGGACTTGAATTTGAATGCATGCAATGGAGCTTGCAGCACAGCTGACACACAAGAGTGGTATAATAACATTTCTCTTGAATTCTTGTTATTTGTGTTTTTGTATTCGTTGTTGTGTTTGGTTTTTTTACACTTTTTTTATTTGTTGTTGGGTTTTCCTAATTGCTGTTTTGATTTGCACTTCAAGACCACCGTACAATATAACATTTTACATCACAGGACATATATGCACATGTAGCTAAACCTCTATCGTCTTAAAAATAATTCAAAACTTTTTCTAATTTAGGTTTATCTATATAGCACATTTTATATGCCTTGTGTAGAGTCAATGTGCTTCAAAATAAAAAGCAAAAAGGCAAAAGGAAACATTTTGGCAAAGGCCGGCTGTGGTGCAGAGGCAGAGCGGATCGTCCGGATCCGGAAGGTTGTTGGTTCGATCCCCGGCCAAAAACCGCACATGTCGAAGTATCCTTGAGCAAGAACACTGACACAAAAACCAATATAGCTCCTGATACTGTGCATCAGTGTCGTGAATGTGTATGATATAGAATATGATATTATACTGTTTGATAAGACTTTACCGTCACTCCAAACACGAGTGAATGTTGTGTTGAAGGGTGACCTGTGCGCACGTAGTGTAAACTAAAAGTGCTTTGAGTGGTCGGAAGACTAGAAAGGCGCTATACAAGTACAGGTCCATTTACCAATTACCATTCATACATGACAAAACATATAAGATAAGAACATGATAGGAAGGTATTACATATATAATAAGATAAGATAGATACATATAAGATAGTAGTATAATTAAAAGGGAATAGGGAATTATTATTAGAATTAAAAAGGGCATAATAAAAATAATAATAGTAATTCTAAAATAATGGCTTTCCTAGTGAACTATACACTTGCTTTACTATTCACCGCTGTTCACTTGTAAGATGTAGAATGTGTTATTTCTTCATACAAAATGAATCACATACCAATTTGAAATGTATTTTTATGCTTATTTTTCTGCACTCTCTGTTTGCTGTTGCTGTGAATATTAACCAAATAAATGAAAATGATAAGAATGAATAAATGAATAAAAGATATGGCTCAATCAGTCAATCAATCAAGCTTTATTTATTCAGGCAAAACACATATTGTTCCAAAAGAGGATTTAGACCAGTGCATGCTAAAATAATTACAAAAAAAGGTTAAATAAATAAGACAGCAATAAAAGTTAGGTAGATGATAGGAAAGATTGAATGAAGTATCCGCATCCTGCACAACCTTGACCTTTGACCCCTGCATGGTGGCATGACCCACAGAAAACTGAGGTGTAATTTAGGTGCTAAATCCATCAGAGGGGCCTCTCTGCCTCCTTTACACTACAGGCATTTTTTCAATCATTTTCCTCTCGCCTTTGATGCCCTACTTGGTCACCAGTCCGTATTTAGGCAGCACCAGAGCCGTAGTGGAATGCTCTGTGGTGGTACTGGGATGCCTGAAGGGTGTGGGAGGTTCGCAGGGGCAGCAGGGCTATGGTTTAGCGGGGGAAGACAAGGCTGTCAATCGGATGCATTATCTCACCCCTGGGTGGCGACAGAGAAGGTCACTCATATCTGAGAAAAACTGATAACCCCGAAGACCCGCAGAGCAGAGACCCTCGCTGTCCAACTAGATGGACTGACAGCACATTCACTCCTCCACACACACCTTCTCGTCTTTCTCTTCTCTTCAGTGTGGGAGTGCTCGAACTGAATGGAAGTCTATGCCAACTAGATGCTCATACAGATGTTTCATATTTTGAAGGTGAGACTACTTTCATTAACCTCATACATATATAATAATATATATAATACATTTCTACAATATCTGTGCATGGCAACTACAGTGTAGTCAAAATGAGGGAAAGATCACAATGGCATGAAAGATGACTCTTGGATGAATTCACAAGTAGATTTCTAATTACCAAAATGCAGGAACAAGTACACTGCTTTGGAAGAAGACAGCTGTCCAGTCTTTGACTTATGAGAAATTGAAAATGAGAATCATTCGGTTCTTAATTGTTTTTTATAAGAGAATTTTTTTGTTTAACGATATCAAGGATACAAAGGATATATATCTATTCCCCAGGTATTTCTTTTCTGTATTCTGACTGTATGACTGCAGACTCTTAAGTTTGTGTTGTAAGCTAAGCTAAACACACCCTGGTCCTATGCTGGATGCACAAAGATGAAACTGATAATGGTCATCATACCTGACCAACAAAGAGATATGGAATGTAAGTTAAAGGTCCAGTCCATTTAGGAGGCTCGCCTTCCATGGAGTCTGTCATGTTTCTACAGTAGTACTAGTTTCACGGTCACCGTAGTTTCTCCTTCGCCCTTGGAAGGAGAGGGTGAAACGAGGGAGTTGCAATCTGCAACTACACCACTTAATGCCACTAAACCCCACACACTGGGCCTTTAAAGTGATGATAGTTGAGTTAGTGGGACTGAGTCTGTCCTCATCCAGCATATTTGTTCTAATTTGGACAGTGAACTCTCTTCACCTTCCCAGAACATGTTGTAGGACCCTCTGTCTGTGTTTATGCTTATCAGCAGACTGAAATAGCTACCAGGCTTAACAAGGAACTTAGTCTGACACCAGGCCTGTCTGACCTAAAAGTTATAGTGCACTGAGAGACTGGTGTGCTGGGTGTTTTGGGAAAATCGATTCTGTTATTGAACATTGGATATTGGCCAGTCACTATCACCCACCATCAACCTCTAGTATGACCTTGCTAGCCCCTGACCTAAAATCATATGGAAAACATGGCAAACATTTAATGACAAATGAATTGTTCAGTTCAATTTATTATTGATTCATAATCTTAAAAATTCCTTAATAGACAGCTTGAGTGTCCCACTGTGGTCTCAATGCTGTCTTTTTTACTCTGATGAGAAAACAATTAGGTGAAAAACACTGAAAGGTTTAAGCACATTTTAAAGATTATTAGTATTCACACAAAAATGTTGCAGCTTTAAGACGAGAAATGTACATGAGCGCGTCAAATCCACACCTTCACAGATATATCATCATTAACATAAGCTCCCACCAGAATAATAGTCACAAATAGTCACAAACTCCTGGTTCCATATGAATTTCTCCTTTATGTAGCTGATCAGGTTTTTATGCCAAAGATAATGTAAAATTATAGTATTCTATAAATTATGAGGTTTAGCATACAATGGAGGCTGCATAGAATAATATATGTGCACACATACCAATCATCGGTCAAAATATTGCTGAATTTAGCCAGAGGTGGTACTAAATGAAGAGACATTTGGGAGCTGAGCTGAGCCAAATGAGCTGGCTCACTGAAAAGAGAATTCCCATCAGTTTGTATGTAAGTGTAAGATAAAGTGAAGCATTAGAGTTCTGATGTTGAGCAGCAAAGTAGCAATATTCCTCAATATTCAGTATGAAAACGTGCGAGACAGACTGAAGCACATTAAGCTTACCAAACTGCTTGGTTAGGGGTTGATAAGCTAAATGTTTTGGCTGTTCTCTCAGTGTGTGTGCGTGTGTGTGTGGGTGTGTGTGAGAGAGAAGAAGAGAGAGAGAGAGTGTGTGTGTGTTGGGGGTGGGAGCGGGCTGTACCAGTTGATACATCTGATGTGAGACGAGCTGGCTCTCTGACAGGAGCTGTCACTGAAATAGCAGGGGGGTCCTTATCAATCAACCCCCCCAGCTGCCAATCAAATCCCCTCACCGTGGCAACCAGAGCCCTGTTATCTATACAGCTGTCAGCTCTCTCTTTCTCAATCTCCCTCTCTCACAGAGTTTGGACCTCGCGAAAGGGACCAAATAACATGAGGAATGAAGTAACAAACATGATGGTAGTAGGATCACAATAAAACTTCAGAAAGAAAATGTAAAACATTGTGGGACAGCCTCCCTGGGGACAATGTATCATTTCAGCACTTCTGATTAGAGTCTCCTGATTTTTTGTTTTGATCAAACTTCATCACATCAGAAGCAAAAGACAGTAACTGTACCAGAGCTGATGCAAACATTAGTGTATCGAGGGGGAAGAGAGAGCAGCTCAAGTGACAGTTTTGGCAAAAATAAGTTAAAGCACCTGTGGATTCTGAACCAATCCACACTTTTAAATAAAAATCCTGCAGACACATGCAGAACTCAGTGCCCACCCCCGGTGAGCGTGGCCATACCCACCACTGGGGTCACCAAGGTATCTTTTCTGATTGGTATACAATAAATGTAAAATAATTACAGAAAAATAACTATTTTGACACCCCCCGTATCAAGTTCAGTTTTTGGACCTTGGTATTAACACCCTGCATACAGCAGTGCTGGTGAGGTACTCCTAAATGCCTGTGTAACTGTGTCTGTGTGTAAACAGAAAACAGCACTGAAAATGTCCTTGTTATAGGGTTAGGGAAGGGTAGTGTAATTATGTTTAGGGTTGTGCTGAATTAGGGTACTGGCACCTTTTTTGGTCTAATTCAGGCACTGTCTGATCTATCTGGTGCTAATCAGTGTAAATACACTCAGAAGATAGAAAAATATTCAAAATATTGTTCATTAAGTATGTTGTCTTCCACATGTTCATGAAGTTTTAATATTAAAAATGGACAATAGTACAATACAGTTTTTAGCTTTAATTTGACATCAAATCTTTCATTCTTTGGCTTTTTAATGTTTAATTAAAAATATTTACACATGTAAAAATAATGAAATGAAATTTACAGAGGAGTGCTGTTATTATTAGATTTTTGTTATTTTAATCATAATTTTTAAAGTTATAGAACTGGCTCCTCTCGCCACATGTCGAAGTATCTTTGAGCAAGATACTGAACCCCTAACTGCTCCCGATGCTTAAAAAATACAGAAAAAATCTGTATATATATATTTTACAGTGTAGAAAGTAACAAAGACCTGATATTATATGATATTAAATGTGGTCCAAAACATCATTTGCAGCATGAGTCCACAAACATCAGGATCAACCCCTGACTAATATGAGTGATGGAAGGAAGGTTAAAACGGTGGAGCAATATGGTCTCCTGTTTCTCTTTCCTCTTTTCTCTCAGTCTTTTCTGTCATCAACACACACACACCCATACACACACACTGCACTACAGTCACAGAGGGAGAAAGGCAACCTGCGGGCTTTGTTTAACAGTAGCCGAATGAATATGTAAAGAAGAGCTCATAAATAGAGAGCTGAAAGACACCCAGCTGAGGCTGCCTTGGGCCGGCCTCCAGCCACACACACACACACACACACACACACACACACTGGTTCTTTCAGGCAAAGACAAGCAGCACTCAATCAAAGGTCTGTAAGGGAAATAGTTGTTAACAGATCAATCACCTGTAGGATGAGACCAACAGAGGGACAATCCATCTATCGCTAAAGCTGTATGCTAATGAGATGAGACATCACTGCTAACACACACTGCTGCTGCTCACGTGGGATTTTGTGGGAAAAATGGGAAGCTTTGGAATGATCACAACTGGAAAAAGTTAATAAGCTGATGAACAGACATGAATTCTGACGGGAGCTTACAATAGTACTGATACCAACCTGGTCTCATTCCCAAGTCATCAAATACCGTTGCTTGCTCAGCGGCCCCCTGTAAATTCACAGTAAATTACTGGCTAATAATTGCAGTAAATTCACAGTAGCGTACAGTAATTATTTTACAGTAATATACATGAAAATCACAGTAATGTATTGTGTTTCGACAGTAACCAGTCACAATATTACTGTAAAAATACAGTATTTAACATGAAATTACAATATGTTATTGTAATAATCATCGTAGTTATTGTAAATCAACAACAATTTATAGTAATATTACAGTAATGTATTGTGTTTCCACAGTAACAGCCACAATATTACTGTAAAAATACACTATTTTATTTAACATTTTTACTGTATTACTACTGCAACTCAGTAGCCAGTAAATTCCTGTAAATTTACATTATGTGAATTACATTAACATACTGTAATTTTACATATAAACTGTACTTTAACAGCAACGCATTGGCCCATATTTCAGCACATATTTTATAGATTTAAGGACCACATATATACTATAATTCATCATCTTTATTATACATTTACAGTACATTATATACTGTACATTGACATAAACAATATCTTTAAAGTTGTATTTAGAAAAAAGTTTCATGATATATTTTGAACTAATGATACATATCACAGTACTCTATATTTGTTTTGGTTGTGTGGCTTTAACATCATCTCAAAAATATGTTTGCACTATGGGAACATCTGTTTTTTACCATGGGTGTCAGTAAAACAGTCATTACTTTTTGTACACCCATTTCTATTTTGCTTAAAGGTCCAGTGCGTCGGAATTAAAGGCATCTAATGGTGTAGTTGCAGATTGCAGCTGACTTCACCCTCTCCTTCTAAGCACGATGGAGAAACTGGCTGCAAAACGCATGAAAAACACAAATGACCCTATTTAGAGCCAACATTTGGTTTGTCCCTTTACAGCCATGTTTTTACAGTAGTCATGCTGTAGAAACATGTCTGTTTAACATGGTGGACAAAACATACCTATGAATATTATATTCCATTTCTGACAATAGATCCTAAATGTTACACACTGGACCTTTAAGTACTGTGGTGCTGTAGAAATGTCCCGGCCCACAAATCCTATTCTACAGACCAAAAAGGTACATTTGGAATTTTTGACATCAAGTCCTATTTCCTACTCACTGATGACGTGTTTGATAGGTAGAGTCCTCTCTCAGCTCAGGCCATGCTATCATTCATTGTTTTTCCAGACTTATCACAAAAGTTTAAAAAAATTAGATAGCAAGATTAAAATATAAACACAGAAATGAATGAGAGCATGGATTGAGCTGAGAGAGGACTCTACTGATCAAACACATAATCATTGTGCAAGAAATAGGGCTAGATGTCAAAATCCAAAACTTACAATCTAAGAGATCCCTACAGATCCCCGCAACAATCCCAACATGATCAGCATATGCCCATATCAGTCGAAGTAATCGCAGTTAGTTATTTTTTCCAAATCCTTCAGCCATAGAAAGAGCAATCAGTTTTACATCACTGTCCCAGTACTTGCATCTCATTGGAACCACAAGTCTTTCCTTTGCAAACATGGCAGAAACAACCCACTCAAAACGGGACTTTGTGCAAGAAAATGGCCACATGGACATTATCTCAAGGTCCGTTAATTTCCGCCAAGATGGTGCGCACTTGTAGATTTATACCTCCATGTTACTTCTTTGCCTTGGTGCTGCTCTCCAGATTTAGCCCACAAACATCCAAAAAAATAAAAATCGCTTTTCTTGACAACCATCTGATCAACTTCACACTCGTGGGTGTATTTCAGGAGCGTTTTACATTACCTTTGTATGAACTCTAGGGTGCATGAGGACTCCTCAGGACAGTGCACGTTGAAGTTGTAGTAACTTGTGAGGAGAGCAGCGATTTCATTGACAAAGTTGGCATGTGGTCCCAGTTACTTCAATTTAAAAAGCATCCAGGCTGTGGGCTTCATCACCTAGGTAGACATATAGGATACAACACGATTTATTTCCTGTTGCAGTGTTTGCTAATAAATAGTTGACAGGAAATAAATGTGGGCCCAAACTGTTTCCTAATAACCCAATATATCAATACAGCATTTTTGTAGACTACATAAAACGTTTATTTATGTATTTTTTACTGTACTAAAAATCACACAATGGGATTTTAAAATCTTTTCCTATACCAGATTACTCTGACAGCTTGGTACCATACAGCTTTCAACTGTTTTCCCAAGTAATTAAATACTGTAAGAAAGCTCACTACAGAAATCGAGGTTCTATCGTCACACACATTGTACACAACACAGTGAAATCCGATCTTTGCCTTTAGCTGACCCATCCCAATTAATAGGGCGTTAAAACTAAGTTAGCATTAAAACTAACGTTAGTGTTAAGCTAACGCCCCGCTAACCAATCCCACACAGTGTTAGCGTTAAGATAGCGTTATCTTAACTTATAAAACATAATGTCAATGAGCGTTAAGCTAGCCTTAAACTAAAGTAAGGTTGAGCTAGCATCAAGTAAACGCTAACGATAGCTAACATGACAATATAAAGTTACTGTTATTAACCTGCCACAAACATGTTTACTAATCATAATTGAGAGGTACATTAAGTAAAATATATTTATATGAAATGTATGCTAAAATAACTGCACATATCTTATTAAGTCACACTGCTCCCCAGCTCTGGAGTGTCTGTCAGGACAGACTGAAGTTCAATTCCAACCTCTCTGTGATTCAGATTCAAACTAGTAACGGTTAACGTTCCTCTCACAGTGCTGCACGCTCGCTTCATAAAGCCGTTTCTTTTCAAATTCACAGCTGCTTACTGTAATATGCCAAATATTTACCCATCATGCATTGAAAAAAGTTCATTACAGAAGTTTATTGTAAAAAATTTACTGTGAAAACCTGGTAATGCCATTGAAGTCAGGCAATGTAGTATGAAGAGCAAACAAGTCCTCATATGGAGGGGGTGCTGGATGAAACAAACAACCAAAAGTCAACCAGTTCTGTTGTATGTAATGTATATTGGGCGGCTGTGGCTCAGAGGCAGAGCGGGTCGTTCCCCAATCGGAAAGTTGTTGGTTCGATCC
>NW_023339751.1:25421345-25430140 GCF_004916995.1 Morone saxatilis | reverse complement strand
CTTTGCCATCACTGAGTGAATGTGTGTGAAAGGGTGAATGTGGCACATAGTAAAAGCGCTTTGAGTGGTCGGAAGACTAGAAAGGCGCATGTATATGAGTTACTCATCATATGAGTTACATTAAGTACTTAAGTTACGTCAGGTAAACAACGTAACTTGTGATCTTTTCCTAATCCTAACTAAGTCGTCTCAAAACTCAACTGTTTTCACAACTTTAACCACGCAAGCTTTATTTTAAAAGTCTAACCAGACATTGCATGTCTTCTGTTCTTGCTAAGTTGACCACAGAGGGGGACCTACAATGTCGTATATTGAAGTGGAGGGCTTTGACAAGCTGGTAGTGAGAAGGTTTATTAAAAATCTGATCTAATTTGATTCTACCTTTGTTTACTATATTTGATTTATAGTATTGTAATTGTTTAAAACAACCTTGTCCAGGTAACAGAGTTCCATTAATCTGAATTGGAGCACTCAGATGATAGGGTTGATAAGGGAAAAAATAGATCCTATGAAAAGTGTTGATACTGTACTCTGTGGCTCATCCAGAGTAACAGGGATATAAGAAAGATATGCAGCATGAAAGATGAATTTCTATGGAGTAACAAAGTCTAATAATCTGCAACAACATGCTTTGTCCACATTCTGTGCAGCAGGGATGCACTGTGGCACTACAGTACCAAGTTGCATCTTGGGTGTGGGCAAAAACACAAGCCACAATGTTCTTTCCCTGTGGGACTTTTGTAATTCTGCTGAGCTTACTTGGTAAAGCAAGGCCTCAATGTGTCAACACAGTGGGATTGTGAATGTGTATCTGAGTATTGAGTATTGAGTATTGAGTATTGTGTGCTAATGCCACAGTCAGAGAGAGAGAGAGAATGGAATGGTAGACAGAGAGAGAGAGAAAGAGAGAGAAAGAGAGAGAGTGTGTTAGGGAGTGAGAGGGAGGAGAGACAGAGCATTGCATACATAGTTGAAATAGCTGATGTTGACTTGTTTGTGTGGAGTCGGAAATGCTGCATAGATGTAAGTGTGTGTGTGTGTGTGTGTGTGTGTGTGTTGTGTGTGTGTGGTGATGTGTTTGTGTTGAGGTACAGCCACTCTGCTGTTTGTCTCCAGTCTGTGGAGTCCCGCCAGCCGCTGTGGATATCCTCCTTCCTCTCTGTCCAGGTTGACTCCATCAACTATCCCTCCCTCTCTCCCTCTGTCCTATGTCACTCACTCTTCATTCTCATCTCCTTCCCTGTCCCTCACCTCCTCTTACACATTCTCTCCAACAGTGTCTGCTTGAGCAATTCATTCGCTTTTTTCTCCTCGGCATTGGTTTGAATTACAACCATTGTCAGCAAAAATATTTTTAGGCAAATGAAACACTGTTTTAATCTTTTTCTTTATGTATCACTATGAGTAGTTAAAGGCAAACACTTAATATGCCTACACCCATGATACACCTACACTGCATGAACATCATATTTGACTACACTGGCACTGAACATTGTTGCACATCAGTGGTTCCCGATTAGGGGTCGCCAGAGCTTCACAGGGGGGTCACAAGGCCTTCTTAATTTTAAGGGGTGTAAGAAAATTTTAAAAATACTTGTGTAAAAAGTTCATAAAAATATCAGGAAAACTAATATTGATAACTAATAATCTGCTCAAAATTCATCAAAATCTCTAATTTAACTTTAAATCCTACATTTCCAACAATGCAATTATTTTGGTTTAAAACAGTAAACTAAACTAATTTAATCTAATCATTTGTGAGTAAAAATAAACATATGACAGATTATGTTGGATTTGGGAACCTTAAAGAATGCAGCAACAGGCAAAGCACCTCCAACAGAATATATTTCTTTCTTTATCTTTCCATTCATACTCTCTCCTGCTCTCATTCTCTTCCTACCCGTCCTTCCAGCTCCCACCAGTTATTATTGTGGCCTGCTCGCCACTGCTGGCGCTGTAATCAACATAGCTGTGGCGGCCCGCACATTAAGCGAGGGCTGTGCTGTGATTTGGACAAATTGCGATGAGATGTCTTCGCTTCTCCAAGGGTGAAAAACACTGGTTGGGACACATGGAGCTGGATCAGGAAAAAAGAACGTGGACTAGAAAGGGAAGGGAAATATTCTCTTTGTCAGTGGGAGATGGAGAATGTGATGTCTTTTTAAACTTAAGCTCTTGTGGTTGTTGTAGAGAAGACATAAGTCATGAAAATGTGGTGAGCCATGAATAGTCTGACAGAACACTGCATGTTTGAATACATTCATGCTGCCATGTATTGGAGCTAGCTAGCAGAGTTTCAGGAGCAGGACCACACCTCAATTATTCTACTTCTAGCAGTCCTATAAATACCCCACCTAACCCTTTCCTCCTCTTTAATTTCTCTTTTATGTTTCTTCCTCCTCTCTTTAGGGTTCTGGCGGGGTCCGTCGCACCCGGGGTCTATGGCGGATTCCCTGCCAAAGCTTCCTCACACCACACTGCAAGCTAGTTCACGCTTTGTACACCGTTTTATTTAATAAATCACTTCAAGGCATCTAGTTGATAGTATGTTAGCTAGCTGTAACTTGAACTGTAAAGAATAAAGTCTGGTCAAAAATTATTTATAATTATGTTCCTGGTATTCAGTAAGCTAGCAGACAAGCTCAGCTTCCTGGGCAACTGGAATTGCGAGGTTCAGCGAGGCTAATGTGCTAATAACACGTTATTCTACTTTTATGTTGTCATACAGACCATAGATATCAGGGCCCGTGTGAGAAAAGAAATTCACGCTTCAGCTTCCAAGTTGTAATTCTACATCAGTAGTGTTCAGAATTCCAACAATGGCTTCAGGAGTTATGAACAAACTGGTAGTAAAATGGCTGCAAAGCCATCATTGCTGCAGTTAGCTAAATAAAATCCCATTAACACTTATAAGGTTGATTCAGCTACTCCAAAAGTAGCTATTGTTTGTATCTTATTAACAAACTGCCAGAAATATAGTATATGTATAGTTATGCAATTTTGTCACCATAGCTTGAATGCTACATAGAGAGCTAGCTTTTATGTTTGATATTTAAAACCTTTATACAAGCCAGCTGGTTATGGGCACAAAATGGGCATCTTATCTGGGTTCGCCCATGTGCATCCTAGTTGGGTCACTAATGAGAAATGAGAGCATGGGTTCAGAGTGGGCAACATAAATGGGGCCCATTTGGGTTGCCGAATGCCCAGTTTGACCCCACCTACCACCCAGTATAATCCTGCATGAAGCCCACATACACAATTATGGGGCAATTATAGAACTTGTAAACAATCCCATATAGGGACAATTTTTCAGTGCATCTAATACCCACACAGGCCCCACATACAAATGTTGGCTGGAAAGCACTCTTCATATTATTAACTATTGCTCCCTGTCCCTACTTGCCGTTTTCACTGTGATCCAGCTACTTTCATTGTTTAGTCCTTTAAAGCAGCTCTGCTTTTAAGAAATCTATTATCCAGAGTATCAAAGGTGCTACGATTGATTTGAAGAAGCAGAGTTTCTGTCTGCATTAGCATTAAAAAACTGGCTTACTGATGAAATATCTGCATGTCCGAACACCTCTATGGTTTTGTTTATTGCTGACAAGACTTGCAAGTCTGTGACTGAGACTTCATATCAGTTGTGAATACACAAGACGTCTGCCGTCTGCAGGTGCATACTGACTCAACCAGTCTGCTGGATCATCCCACTGAAGACGCTACACTGAGCAGAATGTTGCTACATAAATCAGTTTGGAATGAAATGCTTCTCTTATATTTTGCATTCTACTCTGTATGTTTTTGACTTTCTTTTGTAGCTTCATTGAGTACTTGCTATGCTGTTATCATTTGCTTCGTTTATTACCATTGTGAGACACTGGTAGTGATAAAAAAAATTCCCCTCCTGTATCGTGGCCTCCAAAGAATATTACAGCCAAGTCATTACAACTAGATCTGATGTCCTTAGCCCTCTATCTGTATTCTGAAAGCTTGGCCTGGTGTTTGATTTACACATCTGACGTTACACATTTTACACAGGCTACAGAGTTGGATGGGACATCATACAGAGTGCAATAAAAGTATTCAGTAAAAAGTATAAGACAGACTTCAGGGTTAAAAGTTGACCTAGGTCAACCTCACACATCAGAGCTGTGTCTTCCGGTCCTGGTCCAGAATGTGGCCGCTGCTGAAATCACAGGTTACAGATGGTCAGTTTGCACTGGGCTCTACGTGGACTGAGCTCCACCCAGCAAGGTTGGAAAACACCTCTGACCACAGCTCCTGTGGCCAAGCACAGTCAAAGCTAGGCGTTATCACCTTGGCTGTGCTCCCCTGCAGACCAGATGTTACTGTGAAACATGAATTAATCCACAAGCTCCAAGAGTTCATATTGGCCTCCATGGAAATGTTTGATGTGTTTCAGGAGTTAAACTGTCATGAAATGCTGCAGAAAAAAGGATTTGGTTCATCCCGTCCCAACTTGATTGGACTACATCTATTTCAGTTAGTGGTTTGTAACTTCATAGTATGACCTGCATCCTGGTTCAAAACACAACACAGCTTTTGCGGCTGTAATACATTGTAGTTTACCGAGTCGGCTGTCTGGAGAAAATGGATACCTCTCTTTTGTGTCTCTTTCTCTCTGCCTGGAGAGTATAGAGGTGGATTCCTGACATCCCTTCCTGTCTGGCCTCTGTTTTGCTACCTTGTGTAACTAAATTCAACCTGTCACTGAGGGTTTCATCTGTCTTTTCGGAAAAGGGAACCGTGAGTCATACATTTAATATACATAATGAAAAAGGATCAACAACAGGGATTCCTAGAATTTGATTGGATTTGGATTTTAACAAATAATTTGTCGGGATTGAGTAAAAGTTTTACCAGTGTGGCATGGTAACACTCAATTCCTTATCCATTATATTTACCCACACTATCTTGGAATGTTCTCCTCCCAATGTTTTATTGGACTTTTGGGACAAAGACATGTCTGTCTAATATGTTTTTATATAATATATATATAATTTCTGCATTAAAATCCTTAAAAAAGACATCTAGTCCTTCTACCTCATTAAAAATTCCAGAATGTAAAGTTTCTGGACTTTTCCTGCTGGACACAAGCAGTCTCCTACTTCACTGTAAAGTCCATTCTCAGTGGATGTGCACTGGTGGCTTCAGGTTTTTACATCACACTGTACAAGTTGCATACTGGACCAACATACTGTTATATTATGTATGGTTATATTCCAAAGATTGATCACTTCTACTTGTATGTCTTTGAGTATCATGAAGCGCTGGCAGGATTTTCCGTCATTTGTCTTGGTAAAAAAAAGTAATTTTGGTTTCACTTTGACTCTATAGGAAGGAGCTCTTGAGTGCTTTAACTGTGCTGATGCCAGTTTTCTCAAGGGAAAAAAAAGATAAATCACCACCAAATAATGACGAGGACTAGCTGATTTTAAAAGCTCATTAATCCTAACTACTCAGAAACCCAAGTCATCTAATCAACAAAGCCCAGTTAAAACTTAAGTCCAATGGACAATTAGTTCAAACTTGCACCTCTGGTAACCTAACCACTATTAACACCCAATCAAACTGCTATTCAGCTCTCCAAAACCCAAAGAGCTGATTGTATTTTTACACCCTGGCTCAAGTCACAGCTCAGCCAATCTTAGAAGCATCTGGAGAAGCTGCTATTGTTGTGTTTCGTGTATTAGTGACCATAAAGAGCCTTCATAGGGCCCAATAGACCCACTGTGGGATCCCAGGGACCAAACACAGGGGCCACAACTGGGAAACAGTTGTATTGTTATTCGTAGAGGCAGACACTCTCCCTTTTGAGTGCCGTTGGGGGATCCACCATTACAGGTAGTTGCGAACTGTCGCTACTTGTTGAGATGAGGGCCTGGTACACAATGAGCTGCTGCAGGGTACAATGACATCAAATAAGTTTCAAGGTAAACTGCCTCTGCACAACAGAAGGGCTCCTGCCCGTCGGGTCACAGACACTGAGGGCCACCTTGCGTATTGAGCCGTGTATTGGTGATTTGTTGTTTTCGGGGTTTCGGGAGTCGTAAATGCACAGAGTGATAACATGTCTGTGTCACGTTTGCCAGTGAAAGGACGATGAATAGAGGAGGGCCGGGGCTGATGTTGTTGCGACCCCGCGGAGCAATAATGTTGTGATCAAACAGATGGGAGCTGCACGGGAGCCTGGCCCAGTCTGAGGGGTCTGGGTAGACTCACAGTCTGAGTGAACTTTAAAGATGAGCTGTTATTACCACACATGTATCTTTTCCACCTGCTGTCTGGTTCCAGTCCTGTATCATGAAGACAAGCTGGGGCTGAATGCATCACTAGTGTCCTCTAGTGGCAGTTTCTGCTAAGTGCAAATCAACTTCAAAAACTCTCATCACTGTTTATTGTTTATCATCATATTTGTACATATACAATAGCATATATCTATACAGTACATTGCAGATAACTTTGTGCTCATGAGAACATGTTAGTGAACATAAATAAATACATTTGACATTTAACATTTACATTACCTTCAGCTCAGCAAGCAGTCAAGACTATTAAATTACAGAGGCATCCAATATTGAATTTCACTGACAAAAAAAAAAAAAAACAGCTGGAGACTGTAGTTTAGTTAGTTAGTTTTTTTGTTTGTTTTTGTAAACACTGTTTATTAGTTTTCTTTTATCAGTACAAATGACAAGGACAAACGATGTCGCCCATCCCCCACCCCACTTTCCCAGACTCTTTCCAATAGCACAAAAACAGGACACAAAAATGACAATAATATTGTTTTCATAATGCAAAACAAAGTAACAGTACCAACACAAATATATAAAAAATTAATAAATACATTAAAATAAAAAGGATTAAGATAAATAAAACATACATTAAAATTAAAATAATAGGTGTAGACTCTAGTACTCTTAGACTTAGACTTAGACTTTTCTTTTTTTAGGATCAAGAGGGACCTCTACAGACGTGATTCTGTCCATCACAAAAGCCCATTATTTTAATACATTCCCAAATACAATGACACAGGCTTCCTCTATATTCATTACACTTATTACATGTGTATGGTATATTATTGTTAAAGTAGTGTAATTTTACTGGTGTTACATATATATGCATTAATCAATTATATTGCAATAGAATTAGACAGGTATTTGCAGTTTTCTGTGAATCTTCACAAACCATGTTCCAATCCTCCAATATTATTTCCTCATTCATATCTTTTCTCCATGCTTCTAACTTTCCCTCTGAGGACACTTGGGATCCAGAAATTAAGAAATCATAGAAAGAAGAGATCAAGCATTTACTATAACAGTCCTTGATCTTCCTTCAGTGAGCAGAGGACTGGAATGTCATGGTTTCAATTGTGACTCTGATAAAGCTGTGTAATTGCAGGTAACTATTTTCTTGGAATATTGAATTTTACTGTTATCTCCTGAAATGACACGAGCTTCTCCTCTTTGTATAGGTCGCCAATTTTCCTCAGTCCCCTCTCTGCCCATGTACAGAAACCCTCATCTGCTCTTCCAGGTTTAAACTCAGCATTGCCCCAGATTGGACTGAAATGTGTCTGAGAAATGTTTTAATATTTTTGAATATCATACCACACATTTATCATATTCAGTACAATAGGATTATTTGTTGCTTTCCTCAGAGCTTTCACTTTGGATGAGTGCATGTACATTGTGGTAGGTCTGGTTTAGTAGAGCCTGTCTCTAAGTCCTAGCCGCAGGGCCCTAGATGGGAGTTAGCAAAGATCTAAAAGTACTGGGTAAGAGGCTGACTATAATAAATGATTTATAAATGTTTTAATGTTTGATCCTTTTATATGTTTATTCTAATGCTTTATCTTTGGGCCTATAATTCCATATCTCTGGCTGTGCTTTATGGCTTATTTGCACCCTGCCTGAAAATCTTTTTGTCCTGGCCACAAAGGATGAATATCTTCAAATCAATTGATATTCTGTTGGAGAAACATCTGATGAATTAATTCACAATGCAACATGCTGATGTGCACACTTGTTAAAAGTGATTATTCTATGAAGATCCACTTTTCCCAAGCTGGCTGATTTAAATGTTCTCATAATTACCAACAACTGTGCTAAACATGGCATCAATAAACAAACTTCCCAAGCCACCAGCATAATACACATGACGTTTAGTTAGCGAACAGCTATTACGATGGTTATCATTAACCGCTTGACCCTGAACAAGTAGCGCTTACATTTCCACCTTACACCAACATACTGCTCTCCCACATCAAAGTCAAGCAGTTGGAAAAAAAGCACCCTAAGACACATACACCATTGAAGGAAATGAAATGCTGCCAATCAACATGGTGACTGCCCTTTAATCGATGTGGGACATAAAACATCGTGAGTAAGTGGCGTGGTTAGGAGCAGAACCAGCCAGATCTGGAAACCAGCTCAGATGCTTATTGGCCGCTCCAACCGTTAGGCATTCAACGCCCCATCTGTGGCCCATGTCTGTAGCCCGGGTCAAGGCAGTGGTGATTAACATTAAAACAGGCCCAGGCAACACCCCGCCCCCACACCTTCCACCCCTCCACATCCAGCTCTGGAAAGGCTGATTCATCGATTATACAGGATGTTCGGTCCCCTAAGACCTGCTCTATTCTGAAAAGTGTCTGGATAAACTTCTGTTTGATTGGCGTTATACAAATCAAGCCCAGTCCACCCTTTGATATGATCATATGATAATGGCCTGGATCTCTGACCAGCGAGGTGGTGATGATACATGTACCT
>NW_023339751.1:25417791-25421245 GCF_004916995.1 Morone saxatilis | reverse complement strand
TACTATGAGCTCTTTAAGATATGGACGGGCCTGACCATGAAGACCTTTGTAGATGAAGAGGATATAAAATTTTATTCTCAATTTCACAGGGAAAAAGTGTAGAGAAGCTAATACAGGAGAAATATGATCTATTTTCCTAGTTCCTGTCAGTACTCGTGCTGCAGCGTTCTGAATTAATTGGAGCATCTTATATTGGACATTGGAGCCCTGATAAGTAAGGGAGTTGGCAGTAATTCCAGCCTAGAAAGTATTATTGGTATTGCTATTAATGGGTGCATCTTTGGATTTAGTTTTATTAATTGCGAGCGCAGTTTTTCTGCATCCATCCGTTACAGGATGTGTCTAATTTTTGTTACGTAAATGAAAAAAGGACAGTCCTAGAGGTTTGCTTTATGTGGGAATTGAAGGACATATCCTGATCAAAGATAACTCCAAGATTCTTGACGGTGGTGCTAGAGGCCAAGGTAGTATCATCTAGAGTAACTATATCTTTAGACAGTGAGTTTCGGAGGTGTTTGGGGCCAAGTACAAGAACTTCAGTTTTTTCTGAGTTTAACATCAGAAAATTGCAGACAAATTGTTTTTATGTCCTTAAGACATGCTTGTAATTTAGATAATTGATTAATTTCATCGGGCTTGATTGATAGATATAACTGGGTATCATCTGGAGTGATTTTTTTTATAATGTTGCCACAACACACACAGAGACAGACAGGAGCACAGGGCTGTACTATAGAGCGAGGTAAGTGGTTTATCCAGGTAACTTCAGGAATAACTGTGATGTCTGAGGCCTGTACTATAATGCAAGTTCAGCATACCTGGGATATGTTTCAGTTATCAGCCTTCACTAACCCTAACATCCCAGATCTTGCTGAGCCAGTGGTTCCCAACCTTTTTCCTTAAGGGACCCGTTTTCTATCAGTTAGTAAACTGGCGACCCCTGACTAAGTGGCATATATATTGTGGATATTTTCATATTGATTTCACATTGTATTCAAAACTGTACAATGAACACAAATAGTGAACTATTTAGTGTTTTGGCATAATTATTTCTCATTCAGGAAACCTTTTATGCAATTACTTGTCTGTATAATGTATTTTTATAATGTTTAACAAGCACACACTTATTTTTTTATTAATTCATTGTTTTCTTATCCCTGACACTTGGCCATTGTTCTATTTAGATAACAGTTTATTTTACTTTACATATACTTTTCTTCACAGTGAACGCAGAAGAACAGCATATTTTTTTACAAACGAAAAGCAAACACTAATATTAGGCAAATTCAAGGTCAAGTGAGATATGAACATGAAGTTAAAAACTTAATCCAGGCTAAAAGCAACACAGTTGCAGCTGCATGCAGGAAGGACAGCTGACTGTGTGAATGTGTAAATTAACTTATAATATCACTGCATCATCATTAGGGCACAAATAAATCTGACTATAATTACATTTGTGTATTCTATTAAAAGACGTGTTTCTTAAGGCATGTATGATAGTTTTAGTCTTATTCTTTCATTTGTATCAGCTTTTTGACATTAAAGCTGTGGGCACTGAATAAATGGTCAGGTCATACAATACAGTAACAGCAATTTATTCATACTGTTAGCCGTTTAGCCCATGTGCTTTATGGAGTCTTAATTCAGGGTTTAAAGTTCTCAGGCATCTTGACTGATTTCAGGCAATTTTAAATTAATATAATATTTAAATAAATATACTGTTCACATTTCCTCTGGATAACTTTTCAGACTCACTAATCTTTCTTGCTTTAATCCCTGTTAATTAATTAAAGGACCAGTGTGCAGGATTTAGTGCCACCTAGCGGTGAAGTTGCAGATTGCAGCTAACTGAACACCACTCCTGTCTGTATTTGATGACCTGGGAATAAGAACAGTCTGTGCAATCTAAAGCCAGTGTTTGCATTGTGCTACTGTAGAAACATGGCAATTCAACATGTCAGACTCCATTAAGGGGGACCCACAATGTCTGTAAATAAAAACAGCTCATTCTAAGGTAACAAAAACACAATTCAACAATGATTCTTATTTTCAGGTGATTATATACAAATGAAAACACAGCTATGAACATAGTTTCAATTTCTGACAATAGATTCTCCTAAATGTTACACACTGGGCCTTTAATGGGTCAGTTTCTGAGATATTGTTTGCATAAATTTACCACTTTGATCTACAAAAATAGAGAACAACAAGAAGGTTTTGCATTTACTCTGTTGGCAATTTACTGCTGACAAGCCACCCTGTCTTTGTTGGCCACTATGGTGTTCGATTTGGCTGTTTTCGTATCCTGACATTTCTCTGGGGAAAAATAGTGAGCACACACCATTATAAAGAAACTCTGTGTTGCCAAACATGCCCATTTAACACCAAAATGTTCTTTGATACACCATGTGGTGCAACCTGGACACATTGTGAGTGATGAACCCATCAGTGGGTGTTTCAGGTCTTCATCATCAGACACCCTCACCCAGGCACATGAATCATCTAACTGACATCTTTATCACCTTCGTGGTATCGTCATGATCATCATGAGGAAAGCTAAAATATTTGCAGCTGTGATCAATTTCCCGAGTTTCTTTTGAACATCCAAAAGCAAAGTGTGACATTTTATACTATATGAAGGGGTCAGAATGCCTCTACAAGATTCATTCATGCAAGTCATGCATCTCACAAGCCTGAATGCGACATCTATATATCTATGGTTATTGTGCTAGCTAGCTAAATCATCCCAATGAAAGCCAGCTGGTCAACAAACATAATGCGAGCTAATGGTAGCTACCAGTATTTAGTTTTATAGCAGAGAACATAGCTCTGTGACATTTACAATACATCGATATAAGAGCATGTGTGAATGAGAGAATTTTGTTTGTTTGTTGTAGTAATGTGAAAGCTGCTGTGTCCTTGCAATAGGGTACTGAATTAGACTACCCTGGTTTTGTGCAGGCCTTGGGTTGCTTTGCACCTTCACGGACAAACTCTCTTACAAATGCAAGATGGGATGACAGAGGATGTTGGGCGTTGATCATTGTCCGTCTGCTCCAAGTGGGAATGTATCGTGACCCATTGGTTTGTGGAGTAGTCTTTTGAAACCTCAAGTTTGGTTTGTTGGAGGCAGCAGCGGATGTGACGTACTGCGAGTTGAGCTGCTCTCATTGGCTGTGCAGTTTCAACTTCTCCGTAGCAGGAAACAATGCCAGCTCACCTGGTCACACACAATCTTATATTACAGCTAAACAGTACACTAAAATTTGTTTCTGAAACGATTTTAGGTGAGAAATAGTCCACGCAGTAACAGAATGTTGATTCATATCTGATCAGCACTGTCTAGTTTGACAGTTTGATCTGAGTTTGGTGCGTTGAGCTGGACAGACTCGCTGAGAATGACATATCAATCACAAGGTAGGCACGTCCCAAAGCATACCCTGCTTTATGGTCT
>NW_023339751.1:25415837-25417692 GCF_004916995.1 Morone saxatilis | reverse complement strand
TTACTGAGCTCATAAATCAAGTCAGAAGTAGGGTAATTTCTCCATGAGACTGCATGCTATCGTTTTTTATTGCAGCCAGTTGGGCTGCCCCCTGCTGGCCTTTACATAGAATGCCGGTTTAAGACACTTCTGTGTTGGTTTTATTTCACAGACCCGGAAGCTCTGTTCATTATATATACAATACCAAAGTTCTGCTTTCCAGTGTAGCTGCTAGACATTCCAGTACCTGATCCACAACCTCTTCCTGATTGTTTTATATTTTGCTCGTATTCAAAAAGCATTTTTACATTTAGGCTACTTATATGTAGAGGTGGACACAAATGTAATGCAAGGGAAGACCTTTCTTCCTTATATTCATTTTCAGAGGCCTGAAGAGGTAAAACTGTACAGCATTTCACACAAAAGAATGAACATACGTTTGAGAAAAAATAAACATAATTTTGCATATAGCTACATTTTTTTTCTTTCTTCCCTATACTGTTACTCATCTAACAACCTCTCAGATTTATCTTATGACCCCTGGGTGGGTCCACTTACTGCAATACAGAACAGAACAGAGGGAAACACTGCACAGTGGCAGCTGCGTTAAAATAATTCACATTAATGAAACAAGAAAGATGTTTTCTAAATTCTTGGATAATGAAAACATTTTTGGGCATTAAATGATCAGGTAGAAGTTGACATGTATGAGCTGACTGCAGCTTCAGATAGTAAGAGCCCTGCAGGATCCCCGGTCTGTACGATGGTGTATTTATGTGAGGGGGGAAATGTATGAATGGCCACAGAGCTGTCTGTGTGGCAGCACGGCGCTAAAGCATAAACAATAGGCCGGCCCAGCCATATGACACTCAGGAACACTTACAGCCTGTAGCAGACAAGTGCCACATTCATCAGCTACCTGCCAGAGCATTTACACAGCCACCATCAACAGCTTTGATAGACAGAGGACAGACGGGAGGAGAGAGGGACTGAAGACAGAGAAAAAGCAACATGAGGAGAGATTTGTATATGAGCCAAACTATATTATTAGAGAGTAAAGGTGGAACCCTAGAAAGCAGGAGAGAGATTTCCTTGTGTGCTCATGTAAAACAAAATCTAAAGCTCTGCTAGCTGCACCAACATACATCAATTGTACTTTTTACAAACTCCATACATTATACATTGAATAACACATCACACTGAGTGACCAGATCACAGTCCAGACTATATCTAAGCCTGAATCTGAAGATGCATAATTTTCTGTCCATATTGGGCCTCTGCCCACGTCTTTCACATCCAAACATAGATATTTCAAAACACTGTCCAGAGTGAGACTTTTGGAAGACAATGAGGTGCAACTGCTCAGGACTGTGTGGCAATAAAGTTTAGTCAACCGCTTTCTGTGTATGCTAACCTCATATGTGATCACTGAAGTTATCATCGTCCTGGTTCAATCCAATGGAACTTTTCCATTGGATTTTGGATAATTCCATAAAAGTGAACAGGTATTGTTTATGAGCCTGCCTGTAGAGATCACAGAGAGCAAGAAGGGGCAAATAGCTCCCTTATCTCTGGCTTTCCATCTGCAAGTTTTGTGACATAAAAACAGGCACACACTGTAATATAATATAAAGAAAGAAACTGATGTTTTTGTCAACACAGTAAGAATACCAAATAATATGTCATGCATTTCTGCTTGGTCACAAATATTTTATATTTTATCACAATAATCTTTGTTGTTAGATGACTGCATGGTTATAATATTGATTTAAGTGAGGTTCTTAATACATGTGCCCATCAGTCATATACAATTGATAGTTATTAGCAATTTTTCACAGACCATCAGATCATTTCTGCTGAGCTCCTCCACCAGGAC
>NW_023339751.1:25414812-25415805 GCF_004916995.1 Morone saxatilis | reverse complement strand
ACCTTCTTACATCAGATGGAGGGAGTAGATGGTCTGCGGCTGTCAGACATGCCTTTTCAGACATTCATTTTTGTGTCTTGTTCTTTTTCTGTGCTGTATCCTATGTCCACATAATTGTAGGTCTGCCCCCTCCCCCCTTTCTTCCTCTGTGGTTTAATTACAGCAGCTGTGAGTGGCTGTGGTGGAGCTGTTGCTGCTGGATCATCCATCTAGTTTTATTACTCAGTGACGCTGTCGCCACTCTATCTGTCACCGGCCTTGTTCCATGATAACAGACATTTGTCACTGTCCTGTGCCTCCCTGCTGTAATGCCATCAGCACCAGTGACAGCCACTTGGCAAGGGACACTGACACACACACACACACACACACACTCACACACATGCTGAGAGAGAGGCTTGTATGACCAGAGGGGAACACACAGCAATAAAGATCATTAGAATGCCTATTAGGGACACAGGCACTGCCATTAATTACAATACAGGGATGTATGTGTGTGTGTGTGTGTGTGTGTGTGTGGAGAGAGGAGGCGACATGGTGGCATAGATAGATGACATATATTGTACTGAATTACATGCAGATAATAACTTAATTAGGCAAATCATATGAGGAAAATATCAAGAGTATCTTGAGCACTGAAGGGTGTGTTCACACGCGACCAGGTAGTCTACATATGCACAGTACAATTAACCTTCAGTGTATCCCACAAGTCACCTTTCTTTAATTCAACTGCGCAACATCTGTCCAGTTATTTGTAATTCACCTTAAAGATAGTTTTAGTGCTGCTAGTCTGGTCCCTTCACTAAAAATGTCCCCAGAGAGAAATCATTATCAGCTCATGTATCATGAGATGTGGCAGAAGTATACACATTCTTTACTCAAGTAAAAGTACAGATTACTGTGGCTCAGAGTCAGAGTGGGTTGTCCACTCTTTAATTCTTATAGTCTCTTACAGTCGCTTTTTTTGTAAATGTTTTTTGATGTGTGTCTGTT
>NW_023339751.1:25409815-25414804 GCF_004916995.1 Morone saxatilis | reverse complement strand
CTGTGAAGCAACAAACTGTAGCACTGAGCCCAAGACAAATTTCCCCTCAGGACAATAAAGTTTATTCTATTCTATTCTATTCTAATCGGAAGGTTGGCGGTACGATCCCTCTCGCTGCATGTCGAAGTGTCCTTGAGCAACCCCAAATTGCTCCTGTTGCTGTGCATCGGTGTATGAGTGTGTATGAATGATCCATTTTGGTGAGCAGTTGGCACCTTACATAGCAGCCACTGCCATCAGTGTATGAATGTGTGTGAATGGGGTTAGTGTGGTATGTAGTGCACAGCGCATTGAGTGGTCAAAAGACTAGAAAGGAGCTATATAAGTACAGTCCATTTACCATATTAGATAATTTACTGTCTTGGATTGATCATATTGTCTCTACGATAGGAAAGGCCATTGCTACTTAAAAGAAATGTCCTGCATAATGTTTCACCTTCTGTTATGAGTGATGTTGTTCGTTTAATTGTTCTGTCATACCTGCAGTACTGCCCAGTCATCTGGTCAAGTGCTGCTCAGAAACATCTAAAAAAAACATAGCAAGCTAATTAGGTCTTCATTGTTCTTTCCGTGCTGTATGCATATCTTGGTTCACTGTGGAAGCTGAATTAAAATCTTCTGTTGCTCATGCAAAGTGTCATCTGGAATAATACACCACACTTATTTTGTGAGAAATGAATACACACTGGCTCTTGTCATGTGTATAAAACATGTCACGTAAGTACTGGTCATCATCAAACAGTCACTTTGAACAAAGTTAATGAAACTTACATAGTTATTACATTGTTACATGTTATTTTGCTATTGCTGTTTTAGAACCTTTTTGGTTGTATTTGTTTCCATTGTAGGCTATTTTGTTAATTGTGTTTTATATGTAGAAGCCTTTCACTTAGTTTATGAGTTTTATATTTAGCTTGCTTTCTGTTTTCCTGTTCCACTGATACTGTCTGTTTTGGTATGGACCTCGGAAAGACTAGCGACCACTTTGTGGAAGCTAATGGGGATCCAATTTAAGAATAAAGAATACCAGTAAAAGTACTGATTCATCTTCTTTGTTTGTAAAGAGAAAAGATACAGGGTCTGAAATGTACTCTGTGATGGAGCATGTGTTCCTGGGGGGTTTCTGCTGGAGGTGTCTGGCTGGTCAACAGAAGGAGTCCCGGCTGAATCAGACCTGCTTAAAAGGGGTTGATTGCTGGTTGGACTGCACCATGTTCTCCTGCATCATGGGGAGGGCAACTGTTGTTTGTTGTTATTTCTTTAACAATTCTGCTTTTGATATTAGTGTTTGATTATTTTTCTTGAGTGAATATTAGGCAGCATTATCAGCATGTTTTCTGGTTTAGTCAGACAACTCACGTTTGAAATGTTTATTACAGCAGTATAGCATATTAAGATTCTGGCGTCTAGGCTCCGACCTCATCACTCCCCACAGATATGTTTACATAAAGATATTGGGGACTGATGAACAAATACCTTAAACCCCTAGCTGGAGCCTAGTAATGAAGTACTGGTACAGTAAAGTACTTAATTACTTCCCAGCTCTGTTTATTATACACACAAAATATCCTGTAGAGTAGGTCTTAATGCCTGTATTTATTGCATGACTTTTTTTCTCTGTCATCTGAATATAACTGTAATGTTGTATGGCTGATTGATTTGTTATTTAGGAAGAAAAAATAAATTAAGAAAACAACAAAGCATCAGAGCTCCAGCCGTGTGAAAATGAAAACCAAGTGTGTGTCAGTTATACTGGACTTCCCTTTTTGACCACTAAGGGTCAGAAGTGAGTTAGGTTTGGTGTTGGACAGCATTGTGTTTGTGTGTGTGTGTGTGTGTGAAAGAAAAAGAGAATTGTTGAGATTTGAGAAGTGTAATTAAGTTATAACCTACTACTACTACTACTACTACTACTACTAATAATAATAATAATAATAATAAATAATTCATTTATTAATTAAAACACACAACAACACAGTATTACAATATTATTTAATTTATGTGGTCATATTTCAACAATTCAAAAAGGCTGTTTGCATTTTTCCATATTCATTTCATTAAAAAACATACTTTACTGCACAGCTAATAGTACAGAGTACTCTGATACAGTCTGTAAAGTGACTGTGTATTAAGAGCTGGTAAAGAGATTTATTACTTACACAATATTAACAAGCATACAAATATAACTTTACAATAAAAGGATGACACAGTCAAAACATGCACAAATATTGGAATTTCACATCATAGATATACAAAAGATTAAAACATTTATTTTTAAAAGGTTAATTTCTGTCACACGCATACTGCACACACCCACAAGCTGCTGTATTCATGTCCACAAACTCTGATAACTTAGTTGAGTCTACCTTAGATCTACATCCTGACATGTATTTATTGGTTTGGGTTTAAGCATGCTGACATATGGGACACTCGTACAACTTAAGCACTGCTAGCATTCAGACAATATACAGGTTCATGGTGGCTTGTTGCTAGTGGTGCCCATTATTTTACAAACATGACTAAGTAGTAACATGACATTTTTTATTAAAGTGCCATAACAGACAACCCAACCCCCAACCCCAATAATGATGACCCATTGTTAAGGTGATGAAAAGTTGCTGTGCAACAATAAAGTAATTGCTGAGATCTGAAAACATGGAGACACAAACCAACAGTTTAAAACTGCTTTATCTGGATGTCAAACTGAAAGAGAAAGCACCTTAAATGTTGCTGGTAATCCCTCATTGAGCAGGAATACTGTGTGTGTAAACTACAGTAATTACGTCAAAGATTAAGCAGGAGGTGGGTCATATATTGTGATAGATATTTTGTATTTGTATAAAACCCAGAACTGAGTTAGTATTTTAGCCACTCTGGTTCCATCTCATCGAAGTCAATAGGTTAATTGAATGGGTTTTTAGGTGTTTTTAAAAAAAGCGATTGCTAACAAGTGGCTAAGAAATGGCTGTTTATATCAGTCATGCTCTTGCAAACTATTCTAAATCAAACATTACAACTTGTAGATTTTATTCACAATAATCCAAAATCTAATGGAACAATCCCATTGGCTTTATGTCGAAGGAACCAGGATGATGCTAACTACGTCATCCCTGTAGCACTCTATTACCTCGGTGAATACAATGTTATTAGTACTGATCGTAAGAATGGGCAAAACTTTCTTTAATGGCTCAAACGGACCAAAACTTAAAATGATAAGTTAAATTACCAGAACTGTACTGTATATTCAGCAATGTTTTGACCCTGAGTGTGATCCAAGTGAAAGGTCAAGCTTAACTGAGTCCAGGTGAGGTGGTGTTTGGTTAATGTGTACAAACAGTTGAACGGAAGAGGAAGTCCCAGTGAGAACCTGAAGCTCAGTTAAGGTACAGAAGAAGAGCTGTCGAACTCCAGCGAAGTATGTTCGACACCACCATAGCCGTTCATCTTCTTCAGCTTCAGCTGGTCCACGTGGATCAGGCCCTGGGTTTCTAGGACTGCCTCCTTCTTAGAGAACATCCGGCTTATCTCCATGAATGTCTTGTTTTTGGTCTCTGGGATCACAATGTAGACATAGACGGCCACGGAAAGACAAATGGCGGCAAACACCAAGTAGCAGTAAGAGCCCGCTGACATCTGATGGTTGGTTATAGCAGATGGATGGAGGATCATTGGAAAGATTGACAGATAAAGATAGAAAAATTAAGTTTTTTGTATAAACCGTCAAAATTTTGTTGCAGTTTGGCCTTTGTTCACATGACAAGGCTGTTTTAGGGGCCTGAAAAAGTTATGAAACCGGGTTCCAGAGTGACAGTAAACACCACTGTTTACTCTCGGCAATACGCATTTGCTGTGAAAACAGTGACGACATGCCCCCACTTCGCAGAGCAGTATTACGCTTACAGCCAAATAGCCATGTGCCATGCCTAAACTATGTTTCTGAAGAGATTTGAGGAGAGAAATGGTCAGCGCAGTAAGAGAATCTTGACTCATATTTGATCAGCACTGCCTAGTTTGACGGTTTGACAGACTCACTGAGAATGACTTGTCAATTACAAGGTAGCCACGCCTTGCAGCAAGTATACTCAATTTTACTCTAAATGCGACCATCATTTACTAAATGAACATAATGCTGTAAGGAAGAAGACTGAAACTAGAGATTAAGACCATAAACTCATTAGGAAATGGTTTACTGAGCTCATTAATGAAGTGAGAAGACTACTCATTTCTCCATAAGACAGCATGGTTTATTTTTTTAATGCAGCCACTGGAGCTGCCCCCTGCTGGTCTTTACATAGAATGCGCTTCGGTTTCACTTGACTGACCCGGAAGCTCTGTCCATTATATAGTGGATTGTACATAGGCGAATGGTGTTCTTCTGTGATGTTGAGTTGCAAGGTTGCAAGTACTGGTGTGCATACTATGTTTGACAATTATGACAAACACGTCAGTATTAGTAATATTGTAAGGAATATGGTGTAGACCTGCTCTATATGAAAAGTCAATCATAACATAACAAATCATAACAGAAAAACCTTTTTTAGATTTAGTGCTATATAGATAAAATTAAATTGAATTGTATTAGTAACCACAATTTTAGTGAGTATGTAAAGAGTAAGCGGGGCATCGGGTGGACTAGTGGTGAAGATGTATGCCATATGGATCATGGCCTGTGTTGTATGCCACACCCTTCTTTCTCTCAATAAAAAGGGGAATAGGGAAAACAAACCTGGTGAGCCTTGCTGGACAAAAAAAAGGGGAAAGCTCAAATCACAACTCTGATATAATTATTTAGTTCAACTTCAAGTATGATTTATCATGTAGTGGAAAGTGGCTAGTGAGGGGGCTCTGAAGTGGCACTAAATGGAACTTTTCAACATTCATTATTGTCTTCTACATTGTGATCAGCATGTCAGAATCTTTTCTTGCAGCCCACTTTCTTGTGCAATTTGTGACAGCAATCAACAGTCCTTGCTGGGACTCTACATGCAA
>NW_023339751.1:25409596-25409798 GCF_004916995.1 Morone saxatilis | reverse complement strand
AAGTGTGAGGTTGTGTTACTGTCAGCAGGACAGATCATTTACTACAGCCAACAATTGGGACGTATGAAAGAGATTTTAAACTGGCTGTTTGTAATATCATTCCTTCTTTCAGCTGCAGAGAGAGTCATGCAGGGGTGACTTGTTCTCTAGTTTAAGGGAGCATTACAGGACCTAAATGCAAATGGAGTTCGGTCTAGACCTG
>NW_023339751.1:25408096-25409483 GCF_004916995.1 Morone saxatilis | reverse complement strand
ATTTAATTGAATTGAATTGAACAAGCGGTCAGGAGCTTTCTGAAACAATAGAGGTTGGAATCAAACCATGCAGGGGCTTAGCAATCCGATTAACCACTTTAAGTTTGTGATTGTTAAAAAGCCTGAGCACCCCTAGTGTATTAACATTTAGGACAGAGAAAAGCTTGCAGACAGGGCAGCACATATTTCACCTGTAAGAAGGGGAAGACGAAGCCCACAGTGAAGTTGGACAGCCAGTTGAGTGATCCTCCTACGATGTAGGCTGCTGGGCGGTGGGACTGTTTAAACAGCTCTGCTGTGATCAGGAAGGGTACCCCCGCTGCAACAGGATCAGAGCAAATCTTTACAAATCATACACTTCTGTTGAATGTTGAGTTCACTAGAAGGGGCACATTAGCGGTTTAGTATTGTACACATGACATCTATTGCATGTCTGTCCACCTTGTCCCACCTCTACTGTTCTTACTGAGATTTCTTCAATTTTTTCCCTGTTAAAGGTGTTTTTGGCCCCTTGGGGCAATTTTTGATTTGTGATACTGGGCTATATAAGTAAAACTAACTTGATTTCCATTAGGTTGGACTTGTAAGAGACAGACTGCAGATATTTTGACTTTCAGTACCTCATACAGGCGAAGCTCTAAAACTCTTGATCCTACTTTTGCAACAGTGCAACTTGATAGTGTTTTAATAGGCCCACATTTTTCAAACTCAACACTCATATATCCCAAACTGAGATAACCTTGATGACATCACTATGACAGCTGCAGGATTATTTTCCTCCAGAAACACATGGTGAGTATAGTGTTAACTAACCTAAGCTGGCGAGGCTCCATCTTGCCAGGCTCCAAGCTACAGCATGCGCTTCTGTCCAAACCACAGTGGTTCGGACCAATCAGCGTCCTATGAGGAACTACTGGCAGCTACCGGCGTGGTTTGTGACGATGCAACTCCCTGGCTGCAGATTACTCGAAAAATGTGAAAAAAGCTTCTGTTTTTGAGCATCAGCACCCCATGAGATGATGCGTTTCACTATCAGAATTTGATCAATTCAGTCCGATAACATTTCAAAAGTCTAGAAGAGCCGCATGATTAAATCATTTTATCTCTATTAATTTAGCTGAGGGCTTAACCGGAAGTTAGCAGCTCGTCTGCCGGAAGTCTCTTGTGCTCTTGAACGTAGCCTGCCCCCAATGCTGTATCCAGTTCTTCCTAATACACCCATGGTGCTACTGTATAAACATGGCTCCATGAAAGACAACCCGCTGTGTTGATGGATAAAAACATTTCATTCTAAGGTAACGAAAACACAATTCTTATATTCAGGTGATTATACACTAATTAAAACTTACCTATGAATATCATATTCCATTACTAACAATAGATCCTC
>NW_023339751.1:25407674-25408067 GCF_004916995.1 Morone saxatilis | reverse complement strand
ACACACTGGACCTTTAATTTGTTATGTATGTATACGTATGTATATATATACAACTATAGTAAATATAGTTATATTAAACTATAACAACTCCACCACAACAGAGCTGCTGTCTGCTGTCACGTTTGTTTGAGCCTTGCAAAGCTAGAAGAAGGGTTTAAAGCCATACATTCTGTTTTCACACATCTCTTCATAAAAGGGAAGAGCAGACGAGTCTCCTAACAAGATACATCTGGGCAAACATGCAAGATTTTTGTGTATGGAAAATTGTATTTATGTTCATGAATGGTTTATTGTTCATTCATAAGTTTTCACAGCGATACATCTTGTGAAAAGGCTAATTAGGGATAAACAGAAGCCGATGGGTGAGTGCCAGGCCGGCATTTGGATGGGAGA
>NW_023339751.1:25407218-25407622 GCF_004916995.1 Morone saxatilis | reverse complement strand
TCATGTATCAAAGAATGCATATTACTAACATTTTATTATTATAGTATATTGTTAAAACTGCGTTGTTTGTCTCTCTTACAGGAGGCCATATAATGTGGGTTTGTCACAATATGCATAATTGCATACAGGGAAATTAATGGGCATATTTATCACTCAGTGTAAGATGCTGTGGAGAACAGAGAACATCACTTAAATGTTACCCCTTCTGCAGTGTCGGAGATCATCTGTAAATGTTTATATCAGGAGTTTCAGCCTCTTAGATGACACCATTTTGGTAAGAGGCCTCTTGCTCTAAATTTGAAAAATGTGTTCCTGAGATAAATTCCTGGTTATGAATTAACATGCGTAAAGATACAAATAAAGTTGAAGTTTGTAATCTTGAAATATTGAATATTGATTTTTGA
>NW_023339751.1:25402685-25407193 GCF_004916995.1 Morone saxatilis | reverse complement strand
TTCTTTGAATTAGAGGCCTCTTACAAATGTCTAAGGTATGACCTGCAGAGGGAGCCATTGAATAACACAAAGCAACCTGAACCTCTGCAGAATAACCAAGCCAGTGATCTTGTCTATCTATAAGTGTAACAGAAAGTGCATGGCCCTTAAAAAGTGAAATCATCCCTTTTCAGTTGCAATCAGGTCAGACTAAATTTCAAACATAGATATTTTCTCACTTTCCTCTAGTCATATCTCTTCATGCAGATAGTATTTGTTCTATTTTGTCTTGATTCAGAGATATCTATCTCTGACATGTCTGCCTCCACCACAATACCATGAAGAATTGAAGAATTAAATCAATAACTAATAAAAGTTACAGAACCGGTGTCCTGGTTACTTTGGATCATCCAAAAACACACATTGTGGACAGTCTACATTAGTGCTAAAATCATATGTAGATTAATTGATTATCCAGTTGACAGAAAATTAAACTATATTGACACTTGATTAATCATTTAAAGGTCCAGTGTGTAACATTTAGGGGGATCTATTGTCACAAACGGCATATAATATTCATAGGTATGTTTTCATTAATGTATAACCACCTGAAAATAAGATTAGATTACCTTAGAATGTGTTCAGTTGGTTGCAATCTGCTATCATCGCTAAATGCCACTAAATACTACACACTGGTGCTTTAAGGCTGCAGTACGTAACTTTTATAAAAATAACTTTTTGTCATTATTGCTGATGTCTTCTGACAGTATAACATATGACAGATAATGTGTGAAACAATCAGGTTCTTCTGGCTTTTCCTAGTGCTCCTAATGACAATTGCAAGAATCCACCAGGCCTGAATGAAAACAACCAATCAGAGCAAAGAAAGATACAAAGACACTTTGGGTTGGAAGTTTGAAGATAGTTGATTGTCGAGTCTCATTCCCAGCATCCCAAAGTGTCTGTATTTGACAACCTGGGAAGAGCGAAGATGAGACTCAACAATCAACTATCTTTCTTGGCTATAATTGGTTTGATTCTTTCAGGCCCATCCACTGAGCCAGAGGAATCTGTTTGTTTTTTTCTGCAAATATGACAAAAATTTATTTTTATACACATTACCTACTGTAGCTTTAAGTAATTCTTTTAAGAAAAACTGGCAAAAGGTCACTGGTTCTTAATTCTCAAATGAAGCATATAGTGTTAGTTTAGGCACTTGTATTAGCTGATTAGAACCAGCTGCCTAACACCTGACGTAGATAATTATGAATATTGTCTTTTTGTAACCTGCTATCACTGGAAACTGAATATATTTAGGTTTTGGACTGTTAGTTGGACAAAACAATACATTTGAATATGTCAACTTAAGGTATGGGAAATTGTGATGGACACTATTTACTAGTTTTGTGATAGATATTATAAACAGACAGTTTATTGAATGAATAGAGAAAAAAATCAACAGATTGTTGGATAATAAAAAATATTAGGATTGTATTTATGTGTTAAACCTCAGTGAATATTCAGTAGCAATATGCACACCTGTGCTCCTCCTGACTAAATCTGTAGGAATCTGTAGGAAAGCTGGGGCTGTTCATAGCTCCTCTGACACCATGTGATATGACGGACAGTCAGAGCAAAATAATACCCTTTTTAATGCAGTTTCATGGTGTCCTGTTTGCAGTATGGAAGGATATTAACAATACAGTTGGTTCCACTATCAAATCAGTGCTGCAAGACTTGAGTCAGGTCTTCATCATCACAAGGGGTAAGTAAGAAAATGGAACTCCTTTAACATACATTGTTGAACAACTTGCCTGGACCAATACAGAAGCCAGCGATGATGCCGACCACGCAGCAGACACTGAGGTAGCGCATGAACAATAAGTGAGCCTGCAGGGAGAAGAAACAGCACAACATTACTGTTTGTCAGTCTGGCCACATTGGACACAAGGCCAATAAGATCCACTGTCACATCCTGCTTGCTAAGTTTTGAGAACTATATTGCATCTTTATATGCAAGTGTTTATATGGCAAGGCTTCTCTGGCTCTCTGTGACATGGTGCGACCATTACAGCCATTGGATTTTCCACAAGGAATACCACTGCAAGAAACTGTAACATATCATACCAGAATAACTATAAAAGGACCAAATTTGTCAACATTTAAAATGTTTAAAAGTCAATTGAAGAGAAAGGTATGTAGGTATAAATATTTCTCTGTAATGTATGATGTATGCTGTTCCTGTAAGGTCAACAAAATGTACCACATAGTTCAGCCTTGCTGTCTGTCAACATGTTTTATGTCTGCTATTTTAAAGACCCTTTTAGGGATGGACATTAATTGTGATGCTAATCTATATGTATACAGTACTGTATCTGTCCCCATATCAAATAAACATGAAATAAAAAATAATAGTTATTATAAACAATAATATTATATATATTATAAATTAAATAGTTATTTTCCCTAATAGAGAACTTGACTCCCTTTCCACCACTGCTTTACACCTCAGCCAGCTGCTACACAGCCTTGCATGTACTGCATTGTTCCACAGGGCAAAGCAGGAAAACGTTCTGCCAACTGAAAGTGAAACAGACACAGCTGTTCATCCCTACACATTCCCCTGTTGGAAAATCTGGGATGTGTTCATTTGTCTTTCCTTCTGTTTGTTTTTTCGCCTCCCTCACTTCCACTTGTCTCCTCCTAGGAAGTACATTGGAGAAAGTGAGTAAAGGAAGGGAAGAAAGTGAATAAACAGCACTACAGGTAACAGGAAGAATATGTACTGTCCCTGTAAAGCTCCCAAAGCGTCACTGGACTGAAACGTGAAACATTTCGGGAACAGGAGCTAAAATCCTGTAGCTGCTTAAACATGCTGAGCACAATGAAAGTGCACCAAGACACATTGGTATAGAGAGGCTTTAAATATTAGTGGTTCAGAGCAGGTTTTGTTTTGTCTGGTATTAATAAGAGTGTATCTGGTAACATCAAGGGAGTTTGGCCAACAGTGCTATCAAGTGCACCATAGATCTTAATATGCAATTCAGAGGGGTCTAGTCAAAATGTTACTTAAAAATTTCATTTTGAAATCTGAAAAGTAATGACATGAGGCAACAAAATACACCTGTTGATTAGGATTGCAACTGCTGGAAATAACAATTTTCTCAGATTCAGAGTCGTGATGTCTCTTTAAACACGTACATTTCCAGACAATACATTACCACTTTGGCTGACGAGGACAAGGCCAGGGGCATATACAGACTTTTTTGACCGGGCTAGCACAAGTTGGGCACTGACTGGGGGGCATCAAGTATGTGTCTCTCTTTCCAGTCATTCTGTTTAGGGACCCCACCAGTTTTCCTTCCTTTCTATCAACCCTCACCTGTCCTTCCTATACCCCCTCATCCCTCAACCCTCGACCCTTACCCCCCCACAGTATTCCACATTTGTTCATAACGCGTAATAAACCTTTCTTATTCCATACAGCCATTGGCTTGATCTTTGTTAGTGAAAATATCTTCACTCTAGCTTTAAAAAGGAGCCTGCTACAGTCTCTGAAAGAGCGGAGTAGAAGAGGTTGGGATGATGGGGTGGCACTTGGGATTTCAGCACCCCCCCTGGACACGCTCCTGGACAAGGGTTCAAAAGGCACATTAGCAGATGACAACACACACACCTGTAAAATTAGGGCACATGTGATTCCAGCACTGCAGATGCCCATCATGGCAAAACCTCCAATCATGAGAGGCCTCCTGCCCAGCTTCTCTATGGTGAAACACTGCAGGAGGAGACACAGAGCTCATGTCAGTTAAATGAACAACACTACAGATGCAAGAACACAAGTGTTCTAATGTATCTAAAGGAATAACTCAGCATTTGCAAAACACTTCAGAAGTGTATTTCTGAACTTGAGCCAGGCTAGCTGTTTCCCCCTGCTTCCAGTCTTTATGCTTAGCTACATTCTGACTCCAGCTCTGTGACGCACAGGCATGAGATTGCTATCAACCTTCTTATCTTACTTCAAATCAATCAATTATGAAAGAAAAATCTAGACACAACACCACTAAAAACCTAACACCAGTTACAAATTTGTAAATTTACCCCAATGAGTCCAGCGATGATCTCTATAATCCCTGTTCCTGCTGTGGTATACTGGATCTCTGGTGCTGGGATGCCTGCATTCTCAAAAATGTCATTGGTGTAGAACCATATCTGTGGTGGAAAAATAAAGATCAGTGAGGTGAAATTCATTTTCTAAAGACTCATCCTCATCACAATTATCCATATAATAGCTATCTTTGGAGATAAAAAATGCAGCCCATTTTTCCTTCTTCTTTTGTATTTTGGGATTTGACTATTTTACTTTGCTGCTATAATTGCTGTTTAATATTGCGACATAAATGTTATCATGGTAACCATCCACAATGTTTCTGGGAAACCACTATAAGATTTAACCCAAACAATGTCTATCCAGTGGCAGGGCTTCCATGGTGGCACAGGGCCAACCCCTGTAATCTGATTGGCCACCC
>NW_023339751.1:25399607-25402585 GCF_004916995.1 Morone saxatilis | reverse complement strand
TACTGTAGGTAAGTAAAGAAAAAAAAAATAAATATCCTGACAGTAGTACATGAGACAGATAATCTGTGAAAAAAAATCAGGTTCCTCTGGCTCCTCCTAGTTTTCCTAATGGCATTTACAAGCCTATAAATTGAATTATATCCAAAACTTCCGTCTGGATTTTTTAGCTAGTATGCCAGGGACAAACAGAAAAAGTTCCCTGAAGCACTGCATCCACGTTATCCAACTGGGCTGTTCTGACAGAGCCCTATAGCCAACTTGCGATCTGCATTGATAGTTTTAGCTTCTGTACTGATTTCTGTGCACCAATTCAGTGCCAAATCTTGTAAGAAACCTTTTTTGTTTTGTTATTAAAAATGAGAACTGGTCAGGAGTTGGGAGTAATTTAGGGACTGAGGATTCGGAGAAACAAAAACAAATAGAGAAATTTCTACTAATAACCTTTAGTATGCTTTTAACAGACAAAATGTACTTTGTTGACAGTAGGTATGTTCTACATGGATCTCCCCTTTCCATTGAATGCCTGCTATTGATAATGCATTAGACATCAAGAGTTAAAAAGTAACTAATACTCTTACTATTTTTTTAGAAGAATACTTTGTACTTTTTTTAACACCTTTAATTTTACTTATAATATAATATAAAGTAATATTTCAGTAATGTAACTTGACTACAGATTTTCAGTACTATTTTCACTACTGTACCTGGAGTTACATCCAGGTAACTACTATTACTACTACTACTATTTTGTACAGGCCTCTTCAAATTCGTTAACAAATGCAATTAATTAAATTCAGAAAAATCATTTCACATGCAGAGAAACTGGGACTTTTGGGCCTGTGGAGGTCAAGGGTCCTGGTTGATAATCCAGCCCTTGGTCACATTGTGCGTGTGTGTGTGTGTATGTGTGTGAGTCTGTCTTACCACTGCAGGGGAGTTGACCACAGCCAGATTGTAGCCATAAAGCATGGAGCTCCCAAAGGAGGTAAGGAATGCCACCGCTAACAAAGAGCCGGTCAGTTGCTGCAGACAGAGGGAGAGAGATAGATGTGTAAGGAAGTGCAGAATACTGAATGTGGATTTCATCCAGAGAATGGTGGAGAAGTGGTTCCATATTATAACACCGCACTATAACTAATAAGACCACGGTGAAGACTGGTACCTTTTCTCTAATTGTATTGTAAGTGCTAATGTTTCTCCAACACAAGCTAAATTTGTTCCTCTTATATAAATGTATATTTGTTGCAATGACATTTATGTCTTGCAGCATATACTGTACCATAATGTACCAAGAACTGCGCCCTTTCTCTGCTTTGTACTATAAAGAAGCCAGTCTAGGGCCAGGCAGTAAAATAATTGGATACGTTTTTCTAAATTAGCAAATCACTCCTGATGTTTAAGAGAGCTCCAGAGGTGACCTAACCAGTAAGGAGACGGTGTTGTTGTTCATTGAGGACAATATATTAATAAATTAAATGTAATCATTTTTGATCAGTCTCTCCACATAAACTACACAGTGACAGGAATGATATAGCTTTGAAACACTGATGATGATTTGTCACAAGCAGTTACAGTCTCTTGTGTCAATTTTGCACTTTTAAAATGGGAAATCTTCTGTCCATGTTGCACTTTTATTACCCTGTTAAAGCACATTGAATTGCCCTGGTTAATGAAATGTTCTATATGAATAAAGTTGCCTTGCCTTACAGCAGTTAAGTCACACACCACTAACTAAGTCACTGACTTTAGTGAAACTAGATCATATCTCTGCCTCAACTCTCTGTGATTTACAGAGTTTTCTAATGGACAGTGAAGTTAACTGGGAAAAGGAGGTTTTCAGAGGATGAAATGGGCACCAGAACCAAGGCAGCAGAGGCAGAGGATGGCAGAGGACAAGAGTAAATGTGGGACTGGCATTTAGTTGTTGGTGAGAGCTGACGGCGAGCTGGTCTTCTTACTGTTAAAGTAGTCATTAATATTAGCTTGCTGTGTCTTGTGTTGTTGAACTTGCTTGTTTGGCTGTGCTGGCAAAGTTGCTGACTCTAGTTTTTGATCATAAATAGTAGGGATGCTCGATATTGGCTTTTCTGCCGATATCCGATATTCCGATATTGTCCAACTCTCAATTTCCGATACCGATATCACCCGATACCTGTATTTATAATGATAGATAATAACACTGAGTTTTGATTATTCTGATAACTGCTCAATGGTTACATCTGCTACACTTCTTATACATATAAGTTGAAAATTAGTGAAACCATAAGGACATTAATATACTGTGATTGCGTCAAAAATGTATTACATTTTTGGGTGTATTTGAAAGCATTTATCCGATGGTCACCCCAGATTCAGGCTCCCTAAGGTTCATAGCAGTTCCAAACTGATAAGACACAATTACCTGTGTTTCTAACAGGCATCGTTGGTCCTTGGTCTTCTCTTTCCCCTTCCTTTCCATTGATTTTGATGCCACTCTCAGATTACAAGGCTATGTTGAGGGCAGGGATAATACTCTACTGTCGGCTGCCAGTAACATCCCTAATGAACGATCTTCGTTTCTTTCTGAATGTGGCCTGACAGTCAAACGCTTCTTTTTGTTGGCTAACAGAAGCGGTGTTTTTCCATAGGTTTGTTTCGAGAATATGGTGTCATTCATCAATGAACTGCATTCATCTATAAACAATAAGTTAGCATTCATGGATATTATACTGTGCCTGCTGATCAATTCAGATATTTTTATATTATAGGCACGATTTGTTTGAAGCTGAGAACGACTACTCCTATTTGATTTGTTAAGCACTAGACAGTCCATTGCCAACTCTCCAGTGCCAGGGCTGCACGTATTTTAATAGCAGCGTAATTATTAAGAGACCCTTGAAAAATAACCATTCCTTTCACAGAAATTGATGTGTTAAACATGTCTACGCTTTCTCTCCCATATTCCCTGTGCTAGTATGTTTCAAATGTTGGCGCCTAAT
>NW_023339751.1:25391703-25399582 GCF_004916995.1 Morone saxatilis | reverse complement strand
CCTAATTTAGTTTTTAATGAGCACTTAATTGAAAAGGACTCTGTCTACTTTACAGATGATTTCAGTTAAATATCGCAATGTTCTTAGGTCAAATCTTTCCACCATTCAACAATGACTTTTTGAATACATGAGAGATGTGCTGAGAGGGAATGCTGTTCATTTTTTTAAAAAGTAAGTAACAGTATATACGATTAAATAAATCATCAGAAGAGGGCAAAAATGTTGAACTGTTAAAACGGCTGAAATATTTCACTCACAGCTGGAGCTGTAGATACTGTACACGTTACATTAAAGACTTTAAATGAGAGGATCATTATGATGGGAAGCCACAACTTGCAGTACCACTATAAAAGGTATTTTAAATTCAGTTCAGCATTTTGTGCTCAGTGTCAGACAGTAAGGCATTACTATTAATACATAATTACAGCAATAATATTTCATTCCCCATTAACTAGTAATGTAACTAATTACTAATACATTTAAGTAATAGTATAACAGTTACCCCCTCTTAAAAATTAAGCTTGTCAACCCCCATCTAATTTGAAATCCAACTATCCAATCACATCCTTGGATTCATTTTGTGTAATCATGGAAGAACTTAGATTTTAACAAACAAAAATGGATCTGAAAAAAGTCTAAACCTTAGTGAGATGGGGGAATAGCACTAGTAATGTAACTAATTACTGTTGGCAGGAAGTAATCATTAAAGTAATAATATTACTTTTTAATTTAATGAGTAATAAATAGGGATGCTCAATACTGGCTTTTCTGCCGATATCCGATATTCCGATATTGTCCAACTCTCAATTTCCGATACCGATATTACCCGATACCGATATATGCAGGCTTTTTACACCAAAAAACTAGCACAACATAACATATCTTCCCTTTATTGTGGAATAACACCATTTATGCCTAATTTTATTGTGATGCCCCACTGGATGCATAAATGCAACATGGCTTTCCAAATGTAAACACTGTCCTGTGCAAAATAAAAGAACACTTCAACTTTCATTGTACTTAATACTGAAAAGAGAGCCTAACACTAAAGCGCTGCTAAGCGGCTAAGCGCTTACTAAAAGCGCTAGCTTTGGTTGATGTGTTTAATTGTATTATGCACCTGAAGGAGTGCTAATGTAAATTCTAAGCCAATTGTTAGTTTGGTTAAGGAACAGCTCATAGCAGGGTCAAATATTTAAGGTGCATTGCACTTATTTGGTTAATATAAATAAACACACATAACACACATAACATTCCAGCTTTAAAGTTTGTTTGCTTGTTAGCCACGGGTTAGCAACCAACCAGTCTAGCGTGTAGTGTTGTTGTTATACGTCATCTAACACGCACCGGTAAAACGTCCCATGTTGTTTCATGCAGGCTCGGAAATGCTAAAGCCTACAGAACAAACATCGGTTATAAAAACCCGATACCGATAATTCCCGATATTACATTTTTTAATGAATAGGGACATCCCTAATAAATAGTCATAATCATAACAAATCTACAGCTGTCCATATTTACCATAATGATATTGCAACTGGAGGCGTCAAATCGCAACAAATACAAAATCTTACATAATACTGCTTTAATGCAAGAGGTATTTCACCGGGCACCATTTGGCTCCATGATCTGTACGTCTTCAAATCCCACACATCAATACAGAAGTGGCACGTCTTCAGAGTGTATTGACTACCCGCTGTGTTTACTTGTGTATTTTGTCCCTAAAAAGGATACAAAATGGTGTGTTTCTCCACTTCAGATCTCCTCTAACCTGTGTCTGACTGACTGACTGTGTTGACAATGTTGATCCAGCGTGAAATCTGATCCAGAGTCTGCATGCTGTATTTTATTTTGAAAATTGACCGGATTCTGTGCTGCTTGGCGTGAGTGGCTTGTGGCTTCCATCAAAAAAAGACCAGCCGTGTATACTATGTGGAGCAGAGTGAAAGGATTCTTCTGGGACACATCCACGACACATGGAGTTGGAACATGTCGTGGTTGTGCTCAGTGGAATATTGGGCTAAGGGTGGCGGGACCTATAACCTATAAGGAGAGGGTACGCTTGAAATAAAGTTTGTACGAAGTGGAACCATAAAGTGTTTCTAGCTTTTCTGAATGACCAAACCAGAAGTAAGTCTTTACAGAGAGGGGTTTAACGTGATGAATCATACAGAGATAATGGCACAGTATTTCAGGGTGCTGCAAAGTGAAAGAAGCAGTGAAAAAACAGAGCTTGTTTAAGCCCCTCACGCACTTTTTTGAAACACACTGAGGTTGTTAGAGTTCTATTATATATGTTTAAATGCTGTGCTTACAGACACCTTGTAAAAAAAATAAGAAGTTTTAAAGGTCTTAATTTAGAATGTAGCTCATCTAAAATTTCTTGTTGGCACTGTTCACATTCCTGACTGCATTCAAACCAAAGGGCATGGCTGGCTGCCAGTTCTGAAGACAGGATCCTTGTGCACACTGTGTGACCAATATCTGGTGAAGAAAGAAATATCCAGCTGAACTGTAAAATGTCAATGTATAAACTGTGAAGGAAAGCCCTGCATTGGGGAAAATATGTGAAGGTGAAGACAGGGCAAATATATAACCAAGAGGCACATGACATGGAATCAAAGTGACTAGATGGAAATGATCAAGTTTATGAGTTGAAGGTACTCATGTTGATTACATGGGAGAAGTTCTGTGAACATAGATATTAAGATGAAAATACTATTGGACAGTAGCTCATCTCTATTTTTAGTACTTGCTGCTGAATGCTACTAGTTAACACTTGAATTACAATATGCTGAAAGGTTATTATGGAATTTTTGCCCAATGATGGCAAGAAAAAAAAACTGCCTACCGCAGCTTCAAAACACATTTCTGTCTTTGGGTTAAATTAAGGTAGGTTAAAAGAATAATGGTTCATGTTAGGGAATAGTTGTGGTTAAAATAAACCAACATTGACCATCTGTTGAGAAGCGTCTATACCTATGCTAGCAGTTTAAGGACAAGCACCTTGAGCTAAATAGTAAGCATGCTAACACGCTCACAATGCTAACATGTTGATGTTCAGCAGGTATACTAGCAGGCTGAAGGGAATGCTGTTACTTTATTTGGTTTGGATCAAAGGTCAGGGGATACATATAAAACATCATCTGGAGACCATGAATGTGTATATAGAATTTTAATGGTGGACTGACAGAAATTATCATTCCTAAAGCCATGCTATTATGGCTAAAACAAGAACTAAACAGCGGCCTCCATTGTCAAAATCACGTGCTTTGTTAACCCATCCATCCTACCTCAGAGGTACTGCTGTCACGTTACGTCTGCTTGCTCCTTACAGACAACATTCCTATTCACCCAGCCAGAGGTCTTGCAGTTCATTTGGTCAGATCAAATATTTCATATTAAGTAAGGCTGCACGATATGGTTGAAGAAACATTTTGTGATTATTCTGACATATATTGTGATTGCAAAATGATTCAGGATTAGTGGGAATGATCATTTTTTCATCACAATTTTTTCACGTTTTCTTAAATCTGGAGAACAAGATTTTTAGTCCAGGGAATGGGGTTAGGTTTAGGGTTTAGGTCTGCAGCACTGCTGTACTTCATTATAATGCTGTTTTACCTTTAGCAAAAAAGTGCAACTTCTGTGATTTGCATTGTACTTGGCCATATCGCAATTTAAATAACATTTCGATTAATTGTGCAGCCCTAATATTTAGGCCTTTGAACCAACAACTGAAGGAACAACAATATGAGGGATGAGATTAATCCACTGAAAAAAAAATTACATCTTATTTAACCCTGACAAAGCAGTCAACAGTAGTAGTCAAGGTAGATTTCACACAGGTCAGGACCAAGCAAGATGACTCAGACACTCGTGTTCAGATGCTCTCAATTCTCTTATTCTGTAACCCTGTACACGCAGAGTTGTAAATATAAGTCCACATACATAACATTCATGTAACATATCATGGTAATAGTGTTGGTAAAATCAGGTCCAAACATGGTATGCGCTGGCTGTTACACTGACACACTCGCAAGAATAATGTCAAGCAGCCTGATTGTATTAATGCTGACAAATTATTTAAAATAGGTATGATGTAATACACAGAAAAGTGGTTAAAAATGTAAATGACTATTACAGTTGATAAAACTAAATTTTCATACCAAGTTTCTAAATTGTATCATGTCTGATGTAATTATTATGTTGGCACATACAGCAGGCATCACTCAAATTATGCAGTCTATTGTATATTATTCACTTTGCCCTACTCAAAATAGCAATAAGTTCACCCAGCTTGAAGTTTGAAAGTTGGTAGCAAATGTTATTAGCTGCTGGGACTCTATGTCTAAAACAATAGGGGATCAGTCAGCTGACGGCTCCGGCTCTGGGTCTGACCTGATTCATGCAGTCAGCCTGAACTTACCGATGTGATTTTCCCCGACGATGGAATTAAAACCTCCTCAGCCATTTAAGATTTCTGTCACCCAGTCCCAAACAGCAAACAACAGAAGGGTTTCTCTCTACACTGCAGAGGATCTCATGGCTGTAGCAGCAGGCGTGGTCAACCGGGGTCCAGGAAGCTGCAGGTTAAAGTGATCCCACCAGTTCATGTGCAGCAGTGCCGGGCCTCTCCTCTTCCAAGCAGCAGTCCACAGGCCCCCCGATAACAAGCCCAAACAGTGTCATCACATGACGGAGAGCAGCGTGACGGACTGAGAGAAAAGCCTGCTGAAAGCAATTAACCCTAAGTGAATTTAGAAAGAAAGAGTAAGAGGAGAAGGCTAGGGGAGGAGAAGAGGAAACAAGAAGAGAGGACAGGAGAAGAGAGGAGAGGAAACAAAAGTAAAGGTGTGGAAGGAAAATTATCAAAAATGGAGAAAGGGATGAAAGAAGATGGTGGAGGAGAGGAGGAAACAAGAGGAGAGGAAGAGAGGAGAAAATAGAAGTAAAGGACTGGAGGGAAAATTAGCAAAAAATGGGGGAGAAAGGGGATGAAGGAGGAGAGGGGGAAACAAGAGAAGAGGTTAGGAGAGAAGAAGAGAAAATAAAAGTAAAGGAGTGGAGGGAAAATGAGTAGAAGGGGAATAAAGGAGGAGATGGGTCCTCCCGAGGAGGAAACAAGAAGGCAGAAAAGGAAGTAAGAGTAAAGCAGGAAACCAGAGGAGAGGAAGGGAGAAGAGGCAAGAGGTTAGGAAAGAAGGAAAGAGGAAAGACATGTTGAGGAGTAAAGGAGAAAAGGAAAGAAGAGGAGGAGAAAATAGCAAAAAAGGAGGATGAAGAAAGGAGGAAAGAAAAAAGAGAATAACCAGAGGTGTGGAGGAGAGCAGATGAAGAAAGCAAAGCGGACAAGAGGAAAGAGAAAAGGAAACCATAGAGGAGGTGAGGAGGACAAAAAAGGTAGTAAAGAAATGGAGAGATTAGAGGGAAATGGAGGGATAAAAAGTAGAAAGGAGATTAGAGAACAGGGGGAGATGAAGGGTTTATATAGTACACAAATGAATAAAAACCAATAGATGCCTAAAAAATACATCCAAAATCTATTGATTGCAGCACTTCTTCCGGCTCTGCACAGTGAGAATATTAATCATCAAATGTAGTTAGCACACTGATCATGTGCTAATAATTCGGGCTGCAGTTGACAGAAGCAAGGCAGTGTTTTCTGACTGATCATTGGGCAACAATCACCCGCACAGCATTAAACATTTCTTAATCCTATGACTTTACCCCCACCGCTGCTGCATGAATGGCTGCTTTTGTTCAGAGAATCCTGAACTTTGGCACTGACATTCTCTCTATTAGCGTACAGTTCATTACACTACACTTATTATTACAGAAGTACACATTTCTAAATAGGACCTGCAATACTGTATGTCATGAGCGGCTACAAGCACTGTCAGCTAACTAGATTAGATCCTGACTTCCTCATGTGAATGTGGATGACAAGTGAAGTAAATAACACTGATTATCTGGTTATTATGGCTCCTGTCCGTGAGTGAGATATATAAGGCAGCAAGTGAACAACATTTTGTCCTCAAAGTTGATGTGTTAGAAGCAGGAAAAATGTGCAGCGTGAGCATCTGAGTGACTTTGAGAAGGGCCAAATTGTGACAGACGACTGGGTCAGAGCACCTCCAAACCTGCAGCTATGTGGGGTGTTCCCGGCCTGCAGAGGTCAGTACCTATCAAAAGTGCTCCATGGAAGGAAAAGAACCAGAGACAGGGTTGATGGGGGGCCAAGGCTCATTGATGCACGGATATATATATATATATACAAAATTGTGCACATGATTAGGAAAACAAAAGCATTTTGGTTAAGGTTAGAGAAAGATGTTTTTTTAATATGGGGAAAAAATCATCACACTTAAAAATACATAAGGGGCTACAACTTAAAAAAGTTTAGTTTCACAGCTTTTTTGAGTTTATTCAACATTTAGAACAATTGACGCCTCAGTGTAATATTTAACATTAGTTAACACTACATTAACACTATTTGTGTGCACTCTGTTAAAAATGTTAAGTTGGCATAACTTTTTAATTCAAACATTTAGGTGGGCTCAACCAATTTACTTCTTTCGGGTCAAGTTGGCCCAACTTTTCTTTTCTTTTCTTTTGTCCTGTTTTGTCTATGTTGACATTTTCTATGACAGCAAATCCTACAAATTACATGACAAATATGTTTCTCTCACATTTTATTCTTGCAGTAATAATTTTGCAGCAGAAATAATGTCCAGCAAAAGGTGGAAGCAAGAAACAATGGTGGGAGGGGTAGACCATTGATTGATTCTTCATTACAATTTGGTAAATCATGAAATCATGCACACAAAACATAAAAAAACATATGTCCTCATTGTGTCATACACAAACACTTTAGATTTAAAAGTCTCCATGCCAAAACATCAATCTTTACAGTCTGTCTGAAATTGTGTTATTGTTAGGGCGGGAAAGCATCTGGAGTAATAATAGTAACTCTAATCACGTATGAGTGTGTGTGTGGCGACCTTATTTGTCCTGTATTCATTCCACAGCCTTTACCAACCCATGAGTTTAGCTCCAGGTTAATCATTCGTAGTAGACAGATGATTTAGATGAATTGAAAACTGTATGGCTCTCGTTAAGCTAACACCAACTCGTTCTTAATCAATTACAGCTGATTATAGAGTTATAGTTATAGGTTGATGGGAAAGGTGACAACAGTATGACCAAAAGAGGGAGTTGCATGTCTTTTCATACTTTCATACATGAATGTCTGTTCTACAGTTTAAAAAGTTATTTAGAATGAGCACTGACAGCCATGACGACTGCAACAGCGCCACCTACAGACTTCAGAAGAAAATTCTAGGAAAAGACACCACACCCACACTTTGACCTCTGGGAAGTGAAGAACAGATCATAGTGATGAGCAATAGCAAAGATAACCAAATGAGAAACACATACACATATAGAACATTGACATGGCACTGACAGGCATAGCAGGGACTAAATTCTCACGATATTTAGACCATAAATGTGCCTCCTCTGTGGGTAGGGATAACTTTGCGCTCGCCACCTCTGTTGTGGAGATTAAAAAACTTGCACAAAACACAGCCTGTCCTCAACAGAAAAAACGGCTGTTTAGGTAAAGCAAGCAGCTTATTATGGCCCATATTTACATTTATTGTTGGGCACCTTTTGTGGCCATAGTAACTATGTCTGGAGCAGTATAAAGAGCAAAAAAGTCCACATGAGAAGGTGGTTCGGGTGAATGGATGGGTCAGGAGACCGGGAAAGTCAATGTTGTATTTCAATGGTTTTAAGTGAGTTAAAGATTCTATATGTAATTTTCAGAAAACCTTTGTTAATATTGACTCCAGTGGCCGTTAAGTGAACTGCACTC
>NW_023339751.1:25388538-25391603 GCF_004916995.1 Morone saxatilis | reverse complement strand
ACACACACACAGACACACACAATTTATGCGGATGCCTGACTAGTGGATGCATCTAGTTTATCAGAAGCTGCATTTTATTTTTGTATGTTTGCACTCTAAGTAATGCAACCCGGTATCATGCCAAAGCATATTATATACCCGCTGGTCCACCGTGGTAGTGTCACATTTTAAACACATGCTCATTCCATTGTCACAAACAAACACCCAGACTGCTGTTCGAATCCATGGCCTTGTAAAACCAAAAGTAAACATCTAGTTACACTTTAAAAGTAAAGCTTGCTGAGTTTGCAGTTTGGTTCTGTTCAGGCAAACTATTTTGTTAGTTTTAGATTTTAAGTTACATTACGTACCTGACAACATTTACTTTTGGTTTCACACAGGACTTGAACAGCTGCCTCCTGTTTTTTTGACCTATCCATCCAATACAACCTCCTCTGTGCGCCTTTGTTGCTCTTCATACTGCACCTTCATACACACATGCACTTTTCACGTCTAGACGAGGCAAAATGTGACACTAACATGATATCCCTTAGTGCAGGTGTTCCCCAAATTTCTTCATGTTAAGGACCCCCACAATAGATGCGCATTAGACTACAGACCCCCAGTTTGAGAAAATTTTTTAGTATTTTTATTTTTATTTTTAGGTTTTAAGATTATAAAGTTTTCATAGTCAATCAATGATCAAACTGGAATGAGTATGAATTACGATCAATGAAAACAGCCAACCCTATTTCTTCCAGTGTTACAACTTAAAAAAAATGTGATAAAAGTTAAAATATTCTATTCTTCTTTTTGGGGGGACCCCTTACAACCCACTCAAGGAGCCCTGTTGGTGTCCAGGCCCAGGTTTATTCGGGCAGGCATGATTAATGACTTTGTACTAAAATATGCCACACACACCACCTTCCCATAAAAAAACTTATTGTCATTTTAGATTAATAATTAAACAGATAAAATAAAAGGTTTGACTCTAAAGGTCCACTATTCCTGAGTTGTAAAAAATAATCCAATAACTCTGTTCTCGTCTGGTGATAGGGCTAAAGTGAGGTTAACAGCATCCGCTGAGATGTGGTTGAAAGTGGCCTTTACATTAAGAGGCTTCCATGAACTTTCATGCTCAAAATACATGAATATTATTGCGTTTTAGAAGTGATAGTAGTAGTTAAAACAGATTACAGAGTTACAGAGTCAGGGTAGCTTCTTCCTTCCACCCTTTAGACTAAGCTACCAACTTGCTAGCAACTATGGCATGAACAACAGAGATGTAGACTTGGGTCATTGAATATAAAATGTATAAAAACTGTTCAATGTTATCAATGTTGACGTAACAAGTGTCTGTGTAACGATACCCAGTATGCAAGCACACACTGGGAATGACATTGTCATGAGTAGATGACTACCCTCAGTCAGTCAGCTCCTTGCAATGCTACCTGAAGGTCTATTTGATTTCACTCACTGAAAATCAATAATTATAATACAAATTAAAAAAAAATCTCAATTTATTCTCATACTAATAAAAAAGTAAAAGGCCCTATCTAGAGCCAGTGTTTGGTTTGTCCGTTTCGGGCTACTGTAGAAATGGCGGACTCCAGGGAAGAGGACCCAGCTTATTCTAAGGTAACAAAAACACAACCATTTCTATATTCAGGTGATTCTGACAATAGATCCTCCTAAAAGTTACACACTGGACCTATAACTGAAGACTTGGCTTGACATAACCCCTGACTTTGACTTGCCCAAGAAAAAAGACTTGCTTGACACTTGGATCAAATGACTTGAGTCTGAACAATGTTTTATAGTGTATTTTAGGTGACTCAAAGCATTTGGTTAAAGTTTGGTAAATATGCCAACTTTGGTTAGATATTAAAAAGTCAATGGTGGCTTGATGCACGAGACAGGATGTCAGCATTTAACCAAATTCACCAATTCATCCAAGTGGGACAATAAAGGAAAAGCGGTGAACCGGAGACATGGGGGGCCAAGGCTCATTGATGCATGTGCAGAGCAAAGGCTCTGCACAATCCAACAAACGAGCTACTGCAGCTCAAGCTGCTAAAAAAGTGCATCACAGTTTGTTGGTATGGGTTGCATAGGTGTAGACCAGTCAAGGTGCCCATGATGACCCCTGTCCACTGCTGAAAGGACCTACAATGGGCACATGAACATCAGAACTGGACCATGGAGCAATGGAAGAAGGTGGTCTGGTCTGATGAATCTTGTGGATGGTTGGCTGCATGTGAATCGTTTACCTGGGGAACACATGGCACCAGGATGCACTATGGGAAGAAGGCAAGCCGGCGGAGGCAGTGTGATGCTTTGGGTGATGTTCTGCTGGGAAACCTTGGGTCCTGCCATTCATGTGGATGTCCCTTTGACATGTACCACCTACCTAAGCATTGTTACAGTCCATGTACACTCTTTCATGGAAACAGTATTCCCTGCCCTGATGGCAGGTTGGCCTCTCTTCAGCAGGATATGCCGCTGTGCCGCAAGGGGAAAAAAATGGGAAACGGGGGAAACCGGCAGTACTGAATCGAATCGTGGTCCTAGAGCCGAAGGATCTGTCCTAGGTTTCTGCTGTTAAAAAGCGTTTTTCCTTGGCCTTGTCGCCAAGTGCTTTGCCATGGGGTACTGTATGGGTCTCTAGTAATGGTTATAAGGAGTTCGGTCTAGACCTGCTCTATTTGAAAAGTTCGCTGAGATAACTTCTGTATGAATTGGCGCTATACAATAAAATTGAATTGATACTGAATTGAATAGTACAATAATATGCACCTGCTACCTGTGCAGGCTCTGTCTTAAAAGAAACGCCTTCAGGTCGTCACTGTTTATTACTGTATCATTTGAAAAACCAATTTTATTGACTCGCATATCCTATTGACTGCTGATCATCACTCCTCTTAATTAGATCCCACTATATACACAGTTGATGTGGTGTGTATCGGTTCACTGTAACGGATGGCTGTGTGCGCAAACGGGCCCAGAGCTCATCAATGTGCGCTGATCATCAAAACACGTTCAATACTAACTAAATATTCAGCCTTATTAGTCTATGAATGTTGGTG
>NW_023339751.1:25380516-25388513 GCF_004916995.1 Morone saxatilis | reverse complement strand
GTACATCACAATATATCGAGTAGATTTTGGAAGAAAGAAATGTACTCTATATCCGCATTAGCATACGGACTTACACTGAGACGACTTGCCTCTACTTTTCTTTACATCGCTCACCCCTTCTGGTCATTCTACGCTCATTATTTTCTATCCCCCACTGCGTAAGTAAAAGTAAAAAGTATAGTGATTTAAAACTACTCCTAGAAGTATATTTTTTTCAAAAACTTACTCAAGTAAATGTAACGGAGTAAATGTAACTCGTTACTACCCACCTCTGTATATATATAATTTCTAAAATATAGCCATAAAAAAAAAAAATCAAGTGATGGCAAAACCGCAAAAAAATAAATATTTCATTGGTAGCAATTTGGAGTTCAGTATCTTGCTCAAGGTATACTTCAACACGGGCAGGAGGAGCCGGGGACAACCTTCCGATTAGTGGACGACCCGCTCTGCATCTGAGCCACAGCCGCCCCTGAAAGTAACTGATGAAACTGAAAATGTGGGTTGCAAACTCGTGCTAAAACGTCTGATAATATAAGAATAGTGAATGTATACACACACAAGCTGAAACCTACTTTAGTTTGTGTATATGTGTGTGTATAGGTGTGTGTGTGTGTGTGCGTGTGTGTGTGCAGCCTGCCAGGTCTCAGTAGTGGGAGCTAGCTGCCGCTGTAATCCAATTACAAGAGCATAAGCGATTTGTTAGACACTTCTCATAATGTAGCAGTTTCCCAATAAACTGTGGCTGTAATAACTGCAGTGAGCCGGGGCATAAATCTAACAGGTTTGGGGAATGTGTGTGTGTGTATGCATGTGTGTGTACTCTCACCTGCTTCTGGCAGTCATCTTCTCAATCACAGACAGTGGTCTGGTAACTGACAGTTCATCAGTGTTATATTTCATACAGTTTATTTTAAATTCCATACATTTACAAGGTGAATATACTGTGACTTTACTGATATTGGAAAATCATATGTAGGTTGTGCACTATATATATTATAGATAATCTGTATTAAATAATGAATATGTTGGCATTTTGTATTGTGGCTTTAATGTTTTCATACTATTGAAGTCAGCTAACATAGTGCAAAGATCGAGAAAGTCCACATATGGTAGATGGTTGGATGGGTCAAACATAGGCCTTACACCCAGGAGACCTCTGTTCGTATGTTTCAAACCAAATGTTGACTACTTTTCAAGTACGTAAATTACGTAAACTACGTTGTGTGAGGTATGTCACAGAACTTGCATTACTTATGTTATGTGTTTATTACAACCCAAACTACAAACTTTTGCTAAACCTAACTAAGTCATTTTTGTGCCTAAACCTTACCAAACGATGACTGTTTGAACTAAAATGTGAAATGTTTCTCAGTAAGCTTTATTTTGAAAGTCTAGCAGGACATTGCCTATTAATTTATGCTAACTTGACTGCAGAGCCCTGCATGTGCAAAACTGATGCAAGTGGGTACATACAATTTGGGCCACTGACCAAGCAGCTATAGCGGCTATAAGTTGAGAGTGAGAATGACTAGTTATACCAACCCAACTACTGACCACTCAGCTCACCTGAAAAATGTATCATTCCTGGATGAATCAGAGAGGGTCCAGTTCAGTTCCAGTCCAATATTGTTGGTTGATTAGCTATATGTGAATTGTGCTCAGTTTCTTTTAGTCCAGACAGTGTCGGTGGCTTTACACTCATATTCCATCACCGCAACTCAGGATAATATGAGCCGACTTAATGAGTTCTTAATCATTTTACGGCATTTTCATATTAGGTATGATTGCCTGAGAACACAAATTATCCAAGATCACCAATCTCTGGCTAAGTGAAGCCAGGTAAAACAAGAGTGCAAGCTGAACATGCTTGTCGATACAGGCCCTGGTACTGATAACATTTCTGTTTATGTCATGGTAATCATTTCTTCAGAGAGGAATACTGGCAAAACTTATGATGAAGCAAAATTATTTAATTTTTAAAAAATATATACATAATTAGAAAAATAGCAGATGAAGCAGAAACAAATTCATCCATTATTGTATCTGTTTGAAACCATGTATGGACATATTCTGTGCAGCAGTAGAAGCTGAGCTGCAGTCAGAAGGCCAGTGTGTTGCCTCGGGCTGAAGGCTGCCCTAATGAATAGAGAGCAGCTCCATATGGGAGCAGCGGGCAAGGGTGGAGAAGAGCAGGATGGGGTTAATGAGGAGATGGTTGGTGGGAGGTTGGGTGATGGTGCACAGACAAGAGGGCTGGTGCAGGTTCAGATGGGAGTTGTTAAGAGTCGGATGGACCTGATGGTTGATCCAGAGCCACAGGCTGCAACACAAACATGGACAACACAATTTACTGCATGCACAAGGAGCAGCTCTAGTGGAACTATGAATCAGCATACTAGTCTGAAATATGAGGATTACCATTGTTATTATTATAGTTACAATGATATACTTTAAGACTTTAACTTTATTTTTGTTATCATAATAACCTGTAATTGGCAACATTTAATTATTTTCAACATTACAATGAAACCTATTACAGATATTTCAAGTAATTAATCTGACCCCCATTTATTTTTTTTATTTCATGGCTGACATGACATCCAGTCATAGCCATTACATTTATTCATATTTTAATAATAATTCAAATCATAATTCCTTGTCCTTATAGTAGTTTTGGTGACATAGTCCGCCATTCCTGCACTAAATTGAAATTGCTTTCACATGTGCATGGGATTCACAGAAAATGAGGCAGGAATGTCAACTTCACTATTTACTATTTACTCTTCTACAACCGTATTAGACCTGTAGAAGAGTAACCATTAACTTAAATTACTGCTAATGCTAACACAACATTTCCTAGTGCTACACAGGTTGGCTTTTCCTGTGAACCAATAACAAGAAACATAAAGTTAGGCTTGAGGCATGTCAACTCATCACAAGAGGTTCAGTACTCAAAAAAGGTTAAGAGCCTCTGCTCTAATGTATACTTGTAGTACTCCTTTAGACTCTATGAATGTATACCATACAAACCATGTTAACGTTCAGATACTGATGTAACAGTAATACTGTTTTTTATAACATAATTTACAACATGGTACTTCTGAGGAAAAGGATTTTCAGATTTATATACTAAAACAAGCTGATGAGCATGTTAAAGTACAGTGTCATGGAAAATGTGGACTTGAAGAGCATTTTCTCCTCATCTTACATATTATCCCAGGGAGCAGCACTTATGGGAGGAAATACTGACTGAGGGTCGGCCAATATCCCCGACCACCCATCCTCAGATATTGACCACCTGTTGTGATTGGCTGAGTAAAATGCTAATCACCTTTGATATGCTGGGCTTTGTGGGAGTAATGCTGCAGTCACATGGGAATAACAGTCCAAACAATTAATCCTTTTGAAGCAATTTGCTTCTGATTATTTTTTCAATGCATAACATACATACCTTGTGTCCATGCTTTAACCCCACACTTTATAGCAAACCAAGCATTGTAGAGTTAAGCCTGCTTAGCCCAGATCCATCATACATATCACGGTCCTGCATTGAAGGCGACAAGCATGGATAACATTGATGCAGCTGTACAAGTTGTTATAAGTTCATGTACATCAACTATTAAATCTACATTTATATTTGATAGTTGTGAAAAGTTAAAATACCCTCACTCACATCTGCGAACAGGAACTAATTGCAGGCAAAATGAAGGAAGTGAAACAACATAGCAATTCTTAATATTATCAGGCTAGCTGTAATATAGCTGGCAGCCACTAGTGGTAGCACTTAGCACGCTGCTGAGTAGCAGCACCCCAGTCAGTGAGTGAAAAAAAAGAGAAATATGTTTACAAAATGCTGCAAGGACAACGTGTTTTTGAGAAAAAGTCACTTTTCTTTGGGATTATTGCAGAAAATGAACAGTTTATGATTTGTGAATCATAAATGTTATTGCCAGAAGTAAAAGGCGAACATTAAAACAATTTTTTTCTATGCTGCACTCTGTTTTGTGTTTTTCTAGCAGTGTTGAGACGAGATTTTCTCAAGTCATTAATCAATATCACACTTGACATCAAGTCAAGCAAGAGGTGGTTTTTACTTTACCACTTCCTTACCATTTTGACACTGTGATAGGAATGGAGTATAAAGTATGTGTTAGAGGGAAAGAGGGAAATCATAGTTCATGTTGCAATAGTTTCATGTACATGTCTTTGAAAGAGAGAGCAAGCATGTCTGCTTGAATCTCTTTTTCATATTTGATTGTCCCACTTCACAGGTGCATCAGCTGTTTTTCCCGACTCAAAACCTCCAATTGTTTTGAAGCAGCCACGCCTGTAGCGATGCATTTCTACTACACCGCGGTCGCATGACTTGCACGTTACCTCCACTAAACTTCCAACTTGTAATTAAAATCTGCAGGTTGTAGTTAGAATAGTTTGCAAGATAAATAAAACAAGGCTGTAAAGGCCGACTGCTGAGTAGATAAGACTCCATGTTTTAATGCATTTTAAGTCATAGAACAAAACTGAAACTGAAAATCTCTTAAACTTGTGTTAACCACAGTCCTTATTTCAGACATCTAACCAAAAACCCATTAAAAAAACCCAACAACGTCAAGAAGAGGGAACTGAAGGGCTAAAATGTTAACTCAGTCCAGGTTTTGGGACTCATTCAGAAGGCGCAAGACATAAGAAGTGCTGAAAAGCAGTAGCCCTAACTTTATCATCACATCTAAATCATCAGCCAGTTTTTCAAATATTTAACAGAAATAGGGCTAGAGATCATCTAATAGGATCAGATGTGGCCTGTCCAAAACCCACCAGAAGGTGATTTATCAATGTATTCATCAAGCACTGTGCGTCGATGGGTTCATTACCATCAAATTAGTGTTAGGAATCATGGCGAAGCCTTGAAATGATGTGGAAAGACAGCACTGATGAGATTAATGATAAATACATTACCCATGTGCTAGCATAGTGCCAGGGAGATTAATGGTGTTGGCATTAGCCACATGCTAGCATGTAACATTGCTAGGATGATAGATAGACGGACACTTTAGCAGCGTTGTGTTAGCAACATTAGCAAAAAGGTGATTTTCATAAAGTGATCATTTATTAAAATTTTGTGGTGTAGATAGAGCTTTACAATGTACCTCAATGACATAAGAAGCATTCTATCTTTTAGATAGGAAATGTTTGTTAAATAAGATTTGGTCTCTTCTTGTTAAAAACACATAAGATCAAAAAGGATCAATCCCCACATGCTAAGAGCTGTAAAGCCACATTCAATCTACCTTTAACTGTGCTGCTGTGTGTGGAGAAAATGGTGGGTAAAGTGGGGACAAAGCTAGCGATTCACAGTCCAGAGGGTTTCACTGCCATGGCAGTTCATTGCTGTCATGGGGGAGAGAAGAATGAAACGTTAACAAAGGCTCTCTGCCTCGTGTAGTGAGAGGAGCTGCCCCGGGCCTCGTACATCTGCCACCAAGATGGATCCAGTGAAAGCAAGGAGAAGGAGGGGTGGAACACCAACAGTGACAGAACAGAGAGAGAGAGGATCCACGGACATACATGGATGGAGATGAAGGGGATTGTTGGCTTTGGGCAGGGGAACTGACAATATTAAGATATACAGACAGATTTGTTTTTCTATCTTTACCAGGGCATTTGCAAGACAGTGACATGTTCCAAGCAATTGCCATTTGTGCCATTACAAATTTTGCCTTCATTGAAATTTAAGTTAGCCTCTTTAACCAACTGTCCAAAATGTCCCCCACTGTATAAATAAATCTCTTGAAATTATTTTTTCTGTAAGAAACTGGATAGATGGACCCAACAACATTGTTCTAGTATTTGATTGTGTCTTGGTTAAGTTTCAACTGATGTCATTGGTCTTTAGTAAAAAATGAAATGTACCTCTCTGGCCTGGAAAACATTTGTCAGTACCTCCCCAAAATAATTCCTGATTTGTTGCTGTGGGCAAGATTCAAGGTTGTCACAATACCAGAATATTAAACTTTGATGCAATATTAGTATAAAAAACTACATTTGATATCTTCTGATATCATGGCAAAAAAGATACAAAATTACAGATTATAGATTATTATACGGCTCTGTCCTGAAGAAAAAATCTCTCCCAAATTTGGCACAAAAAGATCACTACATGAAAGGCTCCCAGCTTGAAGTGAGATTATCTTTATAGGTCTAGGCACTTAAGTTACTTGTATAGGGTTGATGAAAGATCATAGCTAGGGTTAAAATACCATTATAATAAGGTTAGAATGATTGTGGTCAAAAGAAACCAAACTTGACTGTCATTTGGGAATGAGAAATGAACAGCAGTCTCCATTGTTAAAGTCATGGGCTCTGTTGAGGTTTTGTGGCTCTATAACGTCAATTTACTTCACAGTCATAATTTACGCAGCTGCAGGTCATCTGTCCAACATAACTTTAGGATTATCTCACCTTCAAGAGAGAAAAAGAACTGATCACTGAGATGAACAGAAAGTGTAACATGTAGTTGTAAAGCAAACCTGCAGATTGTTGTGCCTTGATGACATGCACTAAGTAGCATTGATCTGTTTGGTGTATCTGTCCATCCAATTGTTGAGGCTACTAGTTGCCGATATCAGGCTTAGCAGCTGCCATGACCTGTGGACAAGCAGAGGGTTTCCCAAGGCAAATATTCTGGAATATGGCTGGATAAGAAACTAACCTTCCAAACTCACACTGATAATCTTATAAAAACCCAAATTAGGTTTCTATTTCTGTTTTGGGAAATACTTTACTTCGGCAGCAAAAAAACTAAAATCTGTTTTGGATTATGGCGACATCCTGAAGACCAGGAGACTCAAACTGCTGGCCCTTGATGGCTGAATCTCATTCCCAGGGTTGGTATTTGCTGACCTACAAGCCCAACCCAAAGCGTCTTTATATCTTTCTTGGCTATAAATGGTTGTCTTCTTTCGGTCCGGTGGATTCTTGTAATTCCCATTAGGAGCACTAGGAGGAGCCAGAGGAACCTGATTCTTTCACAGATTATCTGTCTCATGTACTACTGTCAGGATTTTCATTGAATGCACTGTTAATTTACATTTCAGGTCTTTTAATGACATTCTCAGTGTTCCTCCACACGTTTTTTTATCATACGTCAGCAGTTTTGTTTTGGTTATGTAATAGTTTGCTTTTGTGGAAGAAAGTTGCCTATACAATAAATACTAGATAGGATATAGAATATAGAGTTCTTTGTACTGAAATCAAATATTTTTTTTCCTAAAACAATATGAGTTAAACTAACTCATCAGGTTTTACAGTGATTGAATTCTGGGATTCACCAGTGTTTTCTTACTGTTGCTCTCTTAGGTAAAATAAATCTTTTACAAGTGGATGAGAGCACTCTTACTGTCTAGGTTTTGCCCAAACTTAAACTCTTAAAGATGCAAAGGGACCACTCAATCTTCTTGTCTGTTTTTAGGGTTAGGGCCAGTGGCCATAGCTGGGTTTTTGATTTTACTACTGCTGAGGTTTTTCTTCTTATAGATTAATAAGATACATTTCAATTTCTCATAATGTCAATATTTTATCATATAGATATATTATTAGATTTATGGAGGAATGAGTTTTTTCTTTCTTTCTTCTTTTTCTACTTTGCATTGACCTATTTTAATTAATCTATTTATCAAACAAATCTGATCTAATCTAATTCTTGGCCATGTGCTTAAGTATTTGTACATGGCACACCACCTGCCTTTATATAGTGTTTCGGAGGAGTTACCTATGCCAGTGGTTCCCAACCTGGGAGTTCGGGGGTCACAAGGCCTTCTTAATTGTAAGTGGTGTCAGAAAGAAAATTAAATGTAAAGTATATTGTTAAGTAAATTGCCTAATAGGAAAGGAACAAGAAAACATTGAATATGTAAAAAAAAAATAAGTCTATTAAGTCTGTATGATTGTTAAAAAAAAAGGTTTGAAATACACAATACAGACAGAGAATTGTATAA
>NW_023339751.1:25359007-25380491 GCF_004916995.1 Morone saxatilis | reverse complement strand
CTGGCTGGCTGGGTGGTTTAAGGTGTGCAACGTCGGCTTTGTTTGGACTACAAAGATACCGTTAATAAATATTTCATAAATGATTTCCGAATTCCGCTAGCATTGCAACAGATAGCCACCATATAGCCACGTGGCGCACCAGAGCCAATCACTGCAGAGCCCGTGTTTGAAGGTGTTTCCCAGTTGTCTCCCCTGTCAAATATAAAACCCGCAGACACTTTATAATCATATGGATGCTGTTTATAATGTGCTAGTGATTGAGATCCTGACCACCAAACATCCTGGAAAGTGACGAAGTTACGTTTTTTCACTCTAAATTACACAAATTATTACATAATATATCATCAGCAGGTAAATGTTTTAACAATCCGCGAGTTTTTCGCCGGTGACAGACGCTGTTTTTCGGCAGAAATGTAACGAAAGAGTCGGTAGGACAGGAGGGGAGGACAGACAGGGGACAGACGCTTCTCCACGTAGGTACAGCTGTGGTAGCTTTTTTTCTCATATAAGTTTCCAAAGACAGTTACAGTTACTACGTTACTGGTTGTTTGGTCCTGTAACGTTGCTTTGTGGACATTTCTCCTTTAATCTGCTCCTCAATGTTGAAACTCTCAGGTCAGTCTGATCCTGATCTGCAGAGATATTTGAGACACACACACACACACAGACAGAGATTTCTTGCTTTATAGATAGAAGTTCCCTAAACAGGACATAATCTGCTCAAAATTCATCCAAATCAATTATTTTATTCAAACTTTTTGCAGTCACTGAGTTCACTGTTTGGGTTCATTGTACAGTTTTGAATAAAATATGAAATATCCATAAAATGTCACTTAGTCAGGGGTCGTCAGCTTATTCACTGATAGTAAAGGGACCCCTTAAGGAAAAAGGCTGGGACCTATGCTAATAAACAAATCGCCAAATGCCTCCAATTTGTGATCAAGTGGGATTCACCATTACTAACCTGGGTAAGTGAACATTTGGATTGTTAAGAACGTTTGGTGCATCTGGAGTTGACTTCTCTTATATTTTCTCTTAACAGAAAATTTAAAAAAAATTAAGTGGATGTTGCTGCATGAGGCTGATTGTCCATGCAGAAACTGAACAGAACTTCAAACCCTCAATGCCTGAAATCACTCTTCTGGCTTTACAACTCTTGATGAGATTAGAGATTTCATGGCTGTATAAATTTGCTTATATTAACTTTATTCGAGTAAAAGCATGTCATTTTGTGAGGAGTAAGAGAAGTTTTCAAGCCTGTAACTGATGCTTTTGTCCTAAGTGGTAAAGTTTGGTGTTGCTGCAAACAGCGTGCGCAGTAATTATAGTTGAGGTTCTAGTGAAATCACAGGAGCAGCAGGAGGGTGATAGCCTCTCTGCCTTCATCTCTTTCTATTTCCCAGCCAGCGCTGACATACCTCACCACACAGGCACACAGGCGAGAAATTAAGAGCAAGGAGACGCTGATAGTTCTCGCTAATGTTACAGGCCAAGAGGTTACAGCACACACATACTCTTTGCACATACGAAGAGTACATTCTTGCAACATTGCAGCACATAAAAAGAGCTCTTTTGGGAGCTTTGTTGTTCATAAATCTCAATGTGTCACATGAACACATGCAGACACACGCTAAATGACCAGCAGCAGCACGTACAGAGCTTGTACAGTGTGGGCCAGTTAGCAGAGAGGATGTCATCAGCGTAATGGTCAGTCGACGTAACACTCTGTCTCTGGCCCATTGGCTTCTGTGGTCAGATTCAATTTCAGCCAGTATGACTGTGGGCTGCTCTGCCATTAGCTGACAGCTACGTCTCGCCACTGTAGACTTTGGGGGTCTGGCCAAATTTTAAGGCCAATTGACTTTTAATATGAATCACGCCGGGATGCCAAGGACTCATCCCATCGCTGGAAATTAACACCCTGGAGCACACACACACACACTCTTTCAAATGGGCACATGTGACGCGCATACACACACGTATTCGCTCACAAACAGTTATTAATGGCTTGACTGAGTACTGTGATTGTTTTCCCTGCAACTAGACAAGCATCATGCGGTGCAGCCTATGACACTTGTGGTGTATAGTACAGTAAAGTCAGGCCTTTCCATTTAAGGCTGTCAGCCCTGCACACTGCATGGCTCTAGCCTCTGGCTTCACCCTCCTGCTCTTTTGTTTTTAATGGCATCCCCGCCAACTCTTCCTCATCAGCATTATTAACCTTTTGTTCCTCCATTTTGGTTGCTTCTCTTCTTCATTTCACAAGGGTTAGGGTTCACTCTAAAGCGTTCTTCCACTCATCCATTCACTCAGCAATAGCAAAGATAATCTGAAAATGTAGTTAACTAAGATCACAATAACTCTATACCAAGTACAATGTCTGCAGTCATGAATGTGATTGGAATCTTTTTGAGAAATAGTGACAATTTGGTAGTTTCTAGAAGTAACTTGAACACACAGTCATACACACATTACATTACCACATCAAAGTAACATAACTTTTATCTAAAAAAACGCTTTGTTGAGTATATCCATTCCTGTCTCCTAGAAATTCCTTTTATATGCAATTAATTTGTAACAGCACGTACACTATGAAGGAAACATAATGTCTCTATCAATATAATAAGAATTTAACACATTAATTTTGATGTGTTAAAAGGGTTAAGAAACAGAAAGTAATTTAATGATCTTTTATCACAAGCAATGGGCAAGAATATTTAGAAATAAAAAAAAAATTATTTATTTATAATGCCCCTTTTAGATATTTCTGTTCAGTGCTTTACTAATGTGCCACAATAATGTTTTTAAGTTCAAATATCTTCATTTCGGGTATTTACCAAGCAAATATTGATATATGTGATTGTTTGTGATACAATCAGCAGATATTTCTGCCACCCCTCAAAGTCTCTGTGCCATATCCGCTGGTAGTGACTACAGCAATATTAAACTTTTTAATGATTGTATTTAAGCACTGGCACTTGGTTCATGTTAGAGAAAGTTATGGTCTGGTTTAATACAGGAAAACTACACAGTGACTTGAATCACAAAACACAACATGATTATTAACATTTTACCATCTTTCACCAACCTTAACCAAAGTATCTCTGGTACCTAAACCTAACCACAGATGGAAATCCAGATGCGTCCTGGATTCAAAGTCCAGTGCTTTGTACTCCTGTCATCCACGTCCCTGCCACTGCTGCAGAGAATATAAATGTATGTAGAATGAAGTAGGGTGACCATATTTTTAGACCCCCAAACCTTCCTGCATGCGTTTTCATCAGTATGGGGACATCTACCAAGTGCACCTTTCAACACCATGAACGCATAATATTTGTTGTCAGGTACTTTTTGAAGCATTTTTGAGCCTCCTGGAGCTCTTTAGAAAAGACTGACTTCCTCTTCGCCATGACCGCTAACCATTAGCATACTGAGTTATGTCAGAAAAACGCTATGGCGCTTACCTTTGACTCATAGGCTAGCAACAGCCTTGACAACAACACATTGATGGATTGATTGACACACATAAAAGCAAATGAGTGTTGAATTCAGATGCATGGTTAGGTAATATTGAATGGGACCGAACATGACAAACGTCTATGTAAGCGCTTAAAACAAGAATAATATCAAAAATAATAAAATAGATTAATTAATTAATTATCATTGGTGAAACCAGGACAATTTAGTGAATATTGAAAACAGGGACATTTTAGTATTTTACACATGTTTGTTGGGACTCAGGACACCCAGCTGAAACTGGAACAATTCCAGACAGACCGGGACGTCATCATAATATAACCGTCATTTCTAGGAGACGGTTGAACTATCATACAGTCCCCAAGGACAGATTCACCAATGCTTACACCAATGCCAGCACTTGTTATTAAAAATGGCTATTGTACTGTCATAGGAGGAACAGTGCGTCATGTAGACTGAGTTAACAGGCTGCTTTTTAAATTGTAAAGAAAGAAAAATGTTTTCAATACATTTTCTGAATTAAGGTGGCGATTGCTATGTACATACACACACCAGCCACAGAGAGGCAAAAAAAAGTGTATAAACCACATGCCCAGAATGTGATCTAATGTGAGATGGGTCCATTTTGTACTATCAATCCCATTTGATGCTATTGATGCTCCAAACAAGACTTGAGGTCCTGACACTTTAGATGTTTGTCTGTCAGTAACACACTCTACCCTCACTAACTCAGTCACTGTGTCTCTTTGTTGTTTGCACACTCATACTGGCTTTTATTCTTGCTCAAAGACAAACACTGAGTGGATTTTGTGAGCAGATGATGAGGCAGAGAGGGATTCCCATTCTCCTAATGAGGGTGAAAATAGTGCCCTGCAGGCGCACACATACGTTCACACACACACACACACACACACACACACACACCCACATACGCACACATACAAATAAACCTCTAGTAAGACAATAGCTGAGAGTTCACTTCCAGTTCACTTTAATATTTGTATACTTGTGTGTGAATGTGTGTTTGTGTGTGTGTTTAAGTGTGTGTGTGTGTGTGTGTGTGTGTGTGTGTGTGTTTTGTGTGTGCTGAGGGAATAATACCAGCAGGATGTTTATGGTTTGTCTATCATGCTTTCTGTTATTTCCAGTGAACAGTGCTGACTGCATGTGGAAAAAGCCAAATGTCACCTGTGGAGCTCAGCTCGTGATTTAAGGCTGAACGTTTGAGCTGGTGAGGGAATTAATGCTCAATCCCTTTATAATCCATGTATGGGCTGATATCAGATACCCCTCAGAGGGCGCTTTCATCTAAAGGCTTGTAGAGAGTCAAGAGTACATGCTGAACATGGTTCTGGTCCTCTGTCCTGTTTGAACATTAGTACCAGCCTGTATCCATAAAAGACCTGACTGCTGAGTTAGTCTGTGGGGTTAACTTTCGATACGTAACCCCAAACATATTGCTGATGACGTCTTACAGTCAGGGTTCAACTAAACTCAGAGATGAAGATTGGACAATATGCCTTCCGTTTCAATAGGGTCTTCACAGTGATCACTGCTCGGGCCCTTAAAAAAGTCTGAAGTGACTTTAAGACACAAATTGTTTCCTTTATTCATGATCCCTCTCCAGATAAATCAAAAAAAATCTGTTACCTCGTTAAAAATTCTACTCCTTCTCCCTCGTTGAAAAATTCATTGGCTATAAGAATGTATGAGTATGACTGTGTTCATTTCAAAAGTGAAACCACTGCACACAAGATACAGATAACATAGCTACACAGAGATACTTTCAGAGTCCGGCACTTCACACCCACCGTCCACGCCGACTGCGTCCTTAAGACCTTGTGTGTGTACAAAAAGGTAGAACTTCCTTGGGGTTGGGCACAGTTTAACAATCTGTCCAAATGGATTTTTGTACAAATAATTTTTTTTTTATCATCAGACCCCTGCAATTGTTGACAAGGTCTGGTAATGTTTGCTTGATAGCTGTGTAACCCTACTCAATATACAAACTGGGGGAATATATCCCGTACAGTACAGACTGTGCACCTGGAAAGGAATTTAGATTCATATAATTTGCATACACACTAACTCTTTTATACATACACACACACATACAGGCCATTAATTGGGTCTGGTGTGTATTTGGCACTGTAGTATACTGACAGGGCTTGCTCAGCAATCCTGGGCACCTGCATGGCATCTGTAGGATATAACAGTTTGAGCTGATCCTTCTATTACACTGGTCCAGTGAAGAGGCACACAATGGAATGAGCTCCAGCCAGACTTTGGACAAAGTCACTGTTTTCCAAGTCTCAATAAGTCTAAACAACAAAGAACATTTTTGTCTCATTGTAATCCAGAGTCTACATGAAGTCTTTATAGATTATTGATTTGTTCCTCAAAATTGACTTACAATAACAATAGAAATTTTTTTTTACCACTCTGTTTCCATATGCACCCTAATCCCCTCTAAGCCTCCCTATAAAAGATTCACATTCCAGTTTTATATGTCACCATTTGCACCCATTTAAATGTAACATCAGGCTCTAGATCCATATTTGATCTGCGTCAGGATCTCTTGTGTGCCCTTGTTCCCCTCGTGTATCAAGACTGCAGGTATGTACTGACTTGGTAACATCTGATTCCAATCCCTGTAAGTGAGTTCATTTCAAGTCAATTTGTGTATTGATAGGCCTCAATTCATTAGCTTCCCCCTTCATATGTGTTAGTGACGTGTGAATTTCATATCTTGGCAGTGAGACTTGCGTGTCCTCCGTGTGTGGCCTTCTCTCGGTTTCCTCACGTTCCCATGTTGCTGTTGACAGGGCCGGACCGCGGGGGAATGGTCACCGTGGAAGGCACTGGAATCTCCAGCCAACAACTTTTAATCCCAGCTCGTAAAATGGAGTGACAGCGGAGATATGTTTGGACGTGAATGAGGCCAGGCAAATGTTCCCGAACCAAATGGCCTGAGGTTAATGTGTTGACAAAGCAGTTGGCTCATTTTAACTTCAAGCCTTTGTGACACGAGCAAATGAGAGAAGCATCCTTTGTGTTATGTGTTGAAAGAAGCTCAAGTCAAATGTTTTGTTGGACTTAATTGATTGTAATGATGTGTTCTTGATGACAGCAGTTGCACAGTAGTAAATGTACTTCTTGGGCATGTAGACAGAGTTGCAGTGGTAAATAGACCAGTGAGAGCTATGACCTACAGTATTTGATTATAACAGCATAAAGAGATAACACAAAGAAAATAAGTTCTGTTTTGTAAAAGCATGAATCCCTTCATGTATTCATGTAAACCTGCAGTAGGGAGAACGGAACTAAGATCCCTCTCCAACACCTACACAAAAAAATGCCATTCCTCTGACTTTCTCAGAACTCAGACCTTTTCCTTGCGTGTGCAGTAAAAATGTTATTTTCCGACCTCTCTCGGCTGTTAAGTGCTAGGCTGAACCACCGATGCCAAAATCCTGCACCTGTTCAAGGGACACAAGATGGGATAAACTTTCCCTGCTTGCAGCAGCTCGAGCTCGCCGGAGGCACGGATCACTGTAGCTATTGTAACGTGACAGTATCTGTGTGGTATGCACAAAGGGTTAACGCCGGGCCAGGTGTCAGATTATGTTTAAGTCCAAATGTCAACTCCTGAAACACTCAATTGCTTTTGAAAAAAACCCACAGAGAAACCCTGAGAGGTTGATATAGACAAATATAAAAAAGAAGGATATAAGTCAGTGTAAAAACAAGACTACAGATTGTATATTTACAGTCCAAAACTGCTTCCAGACCACGTCACTGTTGGGCTGCCAGACATGCTGGTGTGGTGCCTTATATTGCAATTGCGATTAGTGTGGGAATGATAATTTTTCAACACAAATTTAAAATTTTTCCATCTGGAGAACAAGGTTTGTAGGCCAGTGTATCTCTGCAGCAATACAGTGCTTCGCTATAATGCTGTTTGTCACACAACCTTTACCTTTATCAAAATATTTCAGCTTCTGTGATTTAGATATAGCACAATTGCAGAAAATGTCAATTAATTGTACAGCCCTAGTCACTGTAATTTTTTTTTAATTAGCAGGGTATGTTTTAAGATCCAGTCACAATTCACCTGACTTTCATATAGTGCCGTTACAATGCAATGCTGCACGTGTGGGAAGGAATGGAACACAAATAAAAGTGCCTTCTGCTCTTTAACTGTAAATATTGGTTGAAGAGAGCACTTGCAGTTCCAAGACTTGTGGAGCTACAAGTGCAAGATCAGTGACTGAAAACTTTGAAAATTCCTTAGACTAGATTATTTCTGTAAACAGATAACATAATAAGAATTACTGGCTTCTTTAATCATATTGCACTGGGCTTGAGCTGCTGTGAGCCGTTATAAGTCTATAAGGCTCTCAGCCCCCCTGAGCATAACCCAAATCCTGTATCCAGCCTCTAGTGGGCTCATGCAGGGCTCTGTGTCCCCTCCTCACCCTGGAGAACCAGAGGGAGAGGGGAGATCGGTGTGGTCCATAAGCCACGGCAGTGCCCGTTCTGAGCTGTCCTCCTGTGCGTGTCTAGACATGCACCCTTTGGTGTGTGAGAAAAACAGAGCCTTTTTTTTTCTTGGCATGAAAAATCCCATAATTATGAAATAATAAGTTGTTAATAAAAAAAAGCGAGACAATTTTTTTTGAAGTGAATGCAATAAGCTTCCGTACCCACAGATTGTGTCAGACAGTTTCCTTTTGGTTAGGTTGAGGGGTTAGAGGGTTAGTGGTCAGTCTGCAGGGATAAATCAGATGCTCAGGGTATTTGTAGAAATTTCCATTTCCAACAACTTTGATCAAAACAAAGAGACTGGGATGACCTAGATTTATTTGCAAGAATCTTTGAGCTTCCTGGGAAGCCTGGGAAAAAAGACTCTTCAGTCCATTTCCATCCATGATGTTATACTCCAGCAGACAGACCCAGTGTCAGCACTCAAGATCTGCATGTCTTTTGCGGTGGCTTATGTGCTCAGCGAGTCTGAATGGACACAGTGGACAGGCCTCCCACAGTCTATGGGGTCAGATTACTACCAGCCACTGAGCTCTACTGCCTCTAACTGTTAAATCATAGACTACAGTTACATACGTGCTCCTTTATCAGTTGATCTTACACAGGAAGCTAGGCAGACAGAGGGGCAAGGAAGCAGTGTGTATGTGTTTATGAGGTCATGGCATTACATTTATCCACATTTTATTACCCTGTGTGACAGATAGTGTGGTGGACCAATCCCTGCAGGTTGTGCAGCAGCGACAGGCCAATGGTGTGGCCAGAGGGGAAGACTGATTGATTCCTGCTAAAGTACTGCACAGGCACCTGGTTCACATCATCTCCTTGCAGCTCTGAGAACTACTCCGTCTGCCTGAAGCTGTTAGCTGGCACTGTGGACAAGATGTTTTTACCTGCCCTTAGTGTCCTGCTCATGGGATAGAATAGCTTAGGTTTAGGATTAAAAAACTCTGGAATGACTAGCATCGCTGTGTATCTCTGTACTATAAAATATTTAAAATTAGTCTTTTATATGCTAATTGCACACCAAAGCATCAGTAATTATTATCCCGTAATAGTAATGTTTCTACCGGCTCCTTTTATTGATTTTAAGGGGCAGGCATTAATAATAACTATCTAGAAATTGCTAATCCTCTCTTTGGTGGTCTTGTTTGTTTATGTAGGGAATACAGAGGCATCAGTGTTACATTTAGACTGTATCATAACCCAGCTAAAAACTCCTTGTAATATGTTTAAGTGACATTTTTTAATGCAGTACTTAAATATAGGATCTGAATACTTCCCCCACTAACTGTAATATCAATCAGTTCAATACAAGCAGTCAAGACATACACCAGATATCATCTGTTACCAGTGTAGCCCACTTCTCATATGGTATATATATATATGGTATGAACAGTGCATGGTAGCAGTATAATGTGTGTGTATTCAGAGGTGTATAGAACCCAGGAGTAAAGATGAAGCTAGTAATCCCGGAGCTGAGAACAGCAGAAAAACTGCCCAGCCCACCAGCTTTACTTCCCCAAGTGTGCGTGTATGCGTTTGGCTGGTTTAGTGTGTAAGCAGCCATAAAAACAGAATTGGCCTGTAATGTAGGACCTGACCCCCTCAGGTGTGTGTGTGTGTGTGTGTGTGTGTGTTTGAATATACCATCCAGGTTTCTGCCTATCATACAAAGCTTGATGCCTTTTTATCAAACACTGTGTCTTTGTAATATAGCACAGATCCCGGTCTGAGGACTGCATCGTGTGTGTGTGTGTGTGTGTGTGTGTGCTGTATGCATGTAGTTTTATCCAGCTCAATCCACTCTCTTATGTGCATCTGGTTATTTCCCTTTATGACCTTTATGACTTTGTCTGCAAACATTTCTGGACAAAATTATGCACACACACACAAACACAGACACGCACGCATACAAACACACACATTTGTATGTCTGTAAAAGGGTTTGAATAGTATGTGATTCCATAGGGGGTTGCCTATCTGAATTGAGGGTCTGAAGATAGTGGGTGTCATATATTGTAAAGCCCCTTAAGGCAAATTTGTGATTTGGGTCGTTTTGCTTATTGTGATGTTGATTTTTTGAGTATCTTGAGGTGATTCATATCCCTAACATCATACATTTAAAAAAAATCCTCAAATTTGACCTGTTTTTCCAAAAGATTTTATTAAATGAAAATGGAAAACATAGTGATTCAAAATGTTTCTATATGTAGAAACATGAACATAATATTTGTATTTACATTTTAATTAAATTTTTTTAACTGCTCTTCTCCACCTGTGCCAATCAGCTGGCATTTTGCATGTAAGGTAATGTAGTTTTGTGATGTCATCCAGAGCACACACCATGATTATGTTAAGGACAGAAGCCTTAGCTTTCGGCTGCAAAAACAACGAATGCTCTAGCTTTTATAGTTATCAGTTTAGATTGAATTAAACAGGATAATGCTAACAACAGCTGCCCGTGGGAGGTCTGCTTTTTGAGGGTTTAGAGCATAATTACTTGAGCACCCAGTCGGTGTTTATTTCTGCCCTCTCTATTTTCTCCAGCATTTTTTAAGCAAATGAGTTTGCAAGGAGCCACTTGTCAACCATTTTTCCTCAGAAAGCCTCAACAAGACCTACACCCATCCGGATGTTAGGGTAGTGTCTTTTGCAAGGTTAAAGTCTGGAAAGAAACATTGTGGAAGTTGGAGATTTAGTTTGCCTTGGTATAGCTGGGTCTGGAATTCTGAGGGTGTTTACACCCTTTTGGACCTCAGACCTTCTCGGGAGATGGTCAACAACTCAAATACAAAGTAGAGAAGCGATATTTCCATCTGCTTTGTCCAAGGTTGTTGTTACAATCACAGTGCGCTTGTTAATCTAATAATGAATAAAGCTTTCTCTGTGTAGTCTCAGTGTTTCTGTTAGTTTGCCACAAATCTGAGAGGACAGGAGAAAGGACTGTGAATGACTGATCTTTCTGTGTGTATAATGTCAGGAATATTATTTTTGGTAACATTTAAGCTGACATTAAAATTGTAAGTATGTATGAAATTATGAATTAATGAAAAGAAAACTAGAAACCAGCTCCAAAAGAACTATAGTGTGGACAGAGAGAGTACTAAGGCCCCATCATAACTGAAGAGAACCATAAAGATAACTGAGGCCTCTTTCAAATGAACTGACAATGTGAATGAAAAAGAGATTTAAAAAGTGAAAACACCGTAAATACACACACAACTTCTTACAGTTACTGAGTTCACTGTTTGGATTCATTGTACAGTTTTGAATATAATATGAAATATCCATGAAATATGTCTCTTAGTCAGGGATCATCAGAAAAGGGGTCCCTTAAGGAAAAAGGTTGTGAGCCCCTGCCTGGCCTCCCCAGGTCCACTATCTCATCCAAATATGGTCACTTCTGGTTCCAGAAAAGCAAAATGGCGATGGCTATAATGCCCAACTCATGGCTTAAAAACGGTACTCCACAAACCAATGGGTGCTGTCAAAGTAGGTTTACACTTGGTAGATTTATACTTTAGAAGAAGTAAGAAATGACCTGCCGATGATAATATTCAAATCAATATGCTAAACAATTGTTAACACTGACAGGAACTAAAATTTGTCTAACCATCAGCCAAGCAGCAAGTCTTGACCAACTCCACATGTAGAAGAAATAGTAGACCTATCCGCAGAATAACAGCCTATCAAGCTGTGAGTATAGGCGACTGTGTGACTCTTGAAATCAAATCTGGTGAGCCCTAAAGCTGCCAAGCAATCTCTCCAAGTCGGTTTTAATAAACTATACAGTTTGTAGTACTGAATGGACAATCAGCACAGGAACACCCCTGGATTTGTGTTCTCCTCACTACTCTTCTCCTTTTGCTTCTGTCCCAACCACACCATCATACCATCATACCATGAGAAGTGTGCTTTGTTTTACCTGTAACAAAACCCAAAAGTGATGTCACAGGGTCTTGGCGTACACCTTAACATCTGAAGGACAGTCAGAAGTTAATTCACTTGAGGTCAGCAAAGTCAAGTCAGATTTTCAAGGGGTTAATTTACTCTTTCAGCAAACTCACCAGACTTGAGGATCTATTGGCAAAATGGAATATAATATTCATAGGTATGTTTTTATTAGTGTATAATCACCTATATTGCGTTACCATAGAATGAGCTGTTTCTGTCTACAGATGTTACAGGCTGCCTTCTACTGAATCTGCCATGTTGAACCACTAGAACCACCAGAATGGACAAACCAAATAACGCCTCTAAATTGGGCCTTTTGCATTTTTCATGAGTTTTGAGGCCATGGTAGTTTCTCCTACACACTTCCATTCTCATTCCCAGGTTGTCAGATTCAGTTAGTTGCAATCTGCAACTTCACTGCTAGATGCCACTAAATCTTACACACTGGTCCTTTTCAATGAAAAATATTGATAACTGGAATAATCCTGACCATTAAAGACTACAGTAACTTCTTTTAAATGAATCAGATTTTACATTTGAAAAGGAGACAGAGGCATCAAACAGGATGACACCTCACTTATTCTCAGGGGATACAGACTTCCAAATGTGACAGTGACCAGCTTTGATATGGAGTGACAGAAGCCTTATTCGCAATCCATCTTTAATGCTCAAAATGTCAGTTACAACGTCAGTGCATTTATTTATTTTCATACAGCGGTCCATTGAAGAAAGACAACAAAACATCTTCACTTTCCGAATGTGTCTTCACTCCAAAGGACTAAAAATTCAAATAGGTTCTTATAAAGATAGACATAGAGTAGAGTATACGCTGCACACACTCACACACACACTCACAGTCTGCGTGGTGTCTCTGCAGGCTGTGAATGATGTACTGGTTAAATGAGCAGCTTTATCAGAGATGTGGCTTCATGTCATCAATATCCTCTTATATAAATGTCAGCCAGGCCATTTTACTCACAGCTATTTCCCACACTGCTGATTACATTACTCTCTCACACTCTCTCCCCCAGTCCATCACCTACCTCTCTCACCCTTCCTTCATTCTCTCTTTACCTGCACTCCATTAATCGGTCTCTGCTCTGACTCAGTACCTTTTGCGTTTTCTTTGTTTCCTCTCTCTCTCCCCTCCCTCTTCCTCTCCCCCTCTCTTTCTCAGTCTTGATCTGTCTTGGGCGCCCTCTCTCTCTGCTCCCCCTACTCTCTGTCTCTCTCTCAGTAGTGTGTCAATAGCCTGCCTCCATGAAACAAGTCAATTTTCTGCTGCCTTGGCAGGGGAATAAATCTTGGAGCAATCTGAGAGGCCAGAGATATTTATTTGTGTGTGTGTGTGTGTGTGTGTGTGTGTGTTTTCATGCAGAAACACATATACACCCACACATGCATGCATGCACTCAGACAAAGCGCACATACACATCTGCCCGGACTTGTGGGCTTAGTGTTGAGTGTGTTTTGGGGGCAGACACTACATACATGTACAAAGACTTGCAAAATTTGCCCAACATGTGTGTGTGTGTGCGTATTTGTGAGTGGGTGTGTGTGATCCTATTGAAATTGATCGGTCTGTGTGATCTACTGTAACAGATCTGATAGGACTGAGATATGTGTCCTTCTTTGACAGTGTTTCATGTATGGTCATTTTCTCTTGCGCACAAACACACACAAACACCTCAGGAGTAGATATTGTGCAAGTCAAGTGATTCATTACTAGGAGTTCAAGTGTGGCGCAGCCTGGGAGGCCAGCTGATTTACAAGAAAATGTCAGCTACAAAAGGACATTTACCACCTCTTACACATACATACACACAGAGAGAGATGAGCTTGTTTTTTATATATACTGTTCCCATACACAACAAAACAGCTTTTACTTCCAGATTTACTTGGTTAGGATAGCTGTTATAGACCTATATTTAGTTAAAGCTGCAGTAGATCATTTTTATAAAAAATATTTGCTGAAACTTTCACTATATCCTGACAGTAGAACATTAGACAGATAATCTGTGAAAAAGTCACCTTCCTCTGGCTTCTCCTTGTGCTACTTGCAAAAATTGGTCTGAACGAAAACAACCAATCAGAGCTGAGAAAGATAGAAAGAAGCTTTGGGTTGGTGGCTTGAAGATAGTTGAGTCTCATTCCCAGCATCTGTATTTGAAGAACTGGGAATGAGACTAAACAATATATTAACTTTCTCAGTCCTGATTGGTTATTTCCGTGGGGTTTTTCAAGGTCTTCTGTAAAATGCAGGTTATCACCGAATGATGTAAAAGGTAGACAGAAAAATGGCATGCAATAATCATCACAGAATGATGATGTGTAACAAGGTCTAACTGGAATTTCATATAGCATTTCTAAATAATAGATCTGATCGGATTGCCATAATACTGTGATTGCGTTTCTTGCAGGCTTCTGGACCTTTTGTCTCACCTTGATTTTGATTAAACATGTATAAATGTGTGTTTCAGTGTGTATGTGTTCACGGTAGGATCACAGTGTGAGCGAGCTGCAACCTTTTAATCCAATCAGTAAAAGTCTAGCAGGTCGTGACCCCTGGATTCTCCTCTAGCCTCAGGAATACTTTAATTTCCATCGATCTGGAGAGGCCAGTGCTGGATCAATGAAAGAGCGAGGTGGCATTTCAAAGCTGTGATGGTGGTGTACGATGGCTAGAGGTATCAAGCCAGGGCAGTGGCGGAGGAGGTATGGGTATGCAGATCTTTTACTTAAATAAAAGTACAAATACCACATTGTACTCTGTTACAAGTAAAAGTCCTGAGGCCTCATTTATGAAAAATCAGATAGCAGGCTTTCGTTTGATTCATAAAAGATGAGCATAAATAACCTTCCTTACACAGGTTCTAAGAAGACCATTTGTAAGTTACACATCTGTGCTCTATAAATCTCAAATGAATTTATAATTGATAGCACCTGCCTTATTAGTTTCCCCTTGTATAATGCTAGCATGATAGATTAGATTAGTTTAGATTCAACTTTATTGTCATTGCACAAGTACAGGTACTAGGCAACGAAATGCACTTAAGCATCTAACCAGTAGTGTAAAGCAGTAAAGTGCAGAGTAATGTGCATATGTACAGGGATATATTAAAAAAATAATAATAACATTATAGATATAGATATGAATATACTAGCAGGATATTTACAGTATGAACGGAGTGAGGTGAATACACTAAGATATATACATCTATTAAGTTAAGATATTTACAGTATGAACAGATTAGCAGTAAATTATATAGTGTGGATGTAAGTACAAGTACATTTACAGTGTTATGACTATGCATGCAAGTACATTTACAGTGTTATGACTATGCATTCAATTCTGATCCACCAACCAGCACTTATTCTAGTGAGATATCTGAATTATTAAAAATTGTTCACCTCTCAGTACCACAGTCTTCTCCCACTAAGTGCAGCGTACCAATGGAAGCTGAGGGAAGTTTGTACAGAATACTATCTATGGAAGCCCATTTCCGCCAATGTGACAGGGGAAAAAAAGATTCTGTCAGTCATTATTATGAGAAACTTTCTCAAAATATTGACATAACATCTCAATTTGAATGACTTCGTATTTTAAAATAATGAGAAGGTTTCTCAGTATATAATCTATATACTTTCTCATTATTTTGACTTAATATCTCAAAATAAATTTCTCATTCATTTAAGATATTAATTCAGAATATTGAGACGGTTTCTCATTATTTGAGGATACTAAGGTATTATTTTGAGATACTAATTCAAAATATTGAGAAATTGTCTCATTATTTTGAGGTACTATGTCATTATTATAAGAGTTTCTCTCACTGCTATGTATATTTTTTTATGTTTTGTCATACTATAGAAACACTGTATGATACGGCTGTCTGACATTTGATTAATGGTTTAATAATGTGTGTATTGATTGATGACTGACTGGATGATCACGCTAATTGTCAGCTAATATCAGCTAATTGTACTCAGTTTCTAACAGCAGTATGCAGTAAGTGGTTGCTATTTGTCTGGGTTTATCTGTCACTCAACACTGAAAAGTACAGAACACCATGAAAAACTAATATTTTCTTATGTAATAGTGCAATAAACTGAGCTTTATAATGAAAGAGCAACTTTATTGATTATGGTTAAAGGTTTTATATTGCAGGAAATGGAACTTTCAAGTGTTAATTAAATAAAAATGTTCTGCCATAATTTTTAACCTCCACTTTTAACTATAACTAGGCCTCCCTGTGTTTCAGGGTTGGACTACATCAGGGAGCAGTTGGAGGATCCTTCCATTTCAGCAGATGTCGGATCCGGCTCATCTGATGAGGGAGATTTCTTCCATGCCCTGAAAAGTTCCCACGAAACACCAAGCGCCACCAAGCAGCTTGATTCGTACCTGACCTACTCAACAGACAACATCAAGATACTGAAGACGTTTCCTGTGGTTCTCAAGTTGTCTGTCAAACTCAACACACCTCTGCCTGCTTCTGCAGTCTGTGAAAGACTGTTCAGCATAGCAGGTCTCATCTTCAGCCCAAAAAGAGCACGGCTAGCTGCGAACACTTCAAAATCAACTTCTGCTGAGGATGAACCGCAAGTTCAACTTCTCTATCCCACTTGAACCAGAACCAAAAAGTTTGTGTGTGTGGTGTTAGTATGCTCAGCCCATGAGGATTCCCCCAACATAGTTTAAAAGTGGAAAAGTGGTCCTTAAGTTAATACAGTTTGTGCAAGACATTGTTCAGAAAAGTGATGTGCAACCAGTCTGCAGTGATGGTTCTGTGTGTAGTGAGAATGTATTTTTTAAGTTGTATTCTTAACCAGACACAAGGCACCTTATTTAGTTGTGTTCTCTGAGGCAGATAGGAGGCCCTTTTTTGTGTTCTTAGGCAGACAGACGCTTTATTTATAGTTATGTTCTCAGGCAGACACGAGACACTTGATTCACTCACTCACCTGTTTGCTCAGGTGTTTTTTTGTTNNTGAAATAAAGAGAACAAGGGGAGAGCCATTTTTGGTTGTTTTACTTCTTTTTATGCGTACTTTACTTGTACTTTTTCACAAGATACTTTTGATACTTAAGTGCATTTGATGTGAGCTACTTTAAGACTTTTACTCAAGTGATTTTCTTATGGGTGACTTTAACTTTTACCAAAATCATTTTCAGTTATGGTATTTGTAATTTTACTTAGTTATTTTTTTCAAGTACTTTATACACCTCTGTGAAAATGTACATCTAAAGTACTGAAAGTGCTCAATGCAGAAAATATACCATTATTATATATGTATTATATCCTAGATTATTATTTTGCACCATAGGCCTCCAATATCAAGAAAGTCTTTTTCTCAAGTAAGTTAGACACAATGATTTGAAAACACAATGAAATGTTTCTCACTATATTAACTGATATAAAAATATTTTATATTTAATTATATTTTCCAATATTGTGTTTGTCATAATCTATTATTTCCAATATTCATGATGCTGAACCCAACACAAACCACACTCTAAAAAGTAATGGTAAGTGGTTGCATTGGACGTTTGAGTATAACTTTGGGGGCTTTATTAAGTAGAATTACATTCCTTAACATAAACCCAATAACTTCAAGTTGAGTTAACTCATATTACTGATATTCTTTAGTTAGATTAACTTAATTTTCTTGGTAAAGGAATCTCACTTCCACGTCATATTGAATTTTATTAAAATGAGTACATGTTAATTGTGTCTGTTGTTTTTGTTTTGGCTAGTTTTTCCTCTCATAAATGTATATATACAGTATATATACATATATCACTGTGATCCTGGGTAAAAAGAGAGTGGAGAATTCAAACTATTTTGAATCCTTAATGGATTTAATTCCCAAATAAATCAGGTTGAATGATGTCATAATTGAGTGACAGACTGTCTCCTCACAGCTGTAACCTCTCATTGACAGTTAGTCAGCCTACATTAATGCACTCATAGAGAACTCAAGCAATGAAAGGCCCACTCATTAATGCACATCCTTTGGTTAACTGAGATCCTCCAGAGCTCAGCAGACTGCAGTCTTACTCCACACACATACCTTTACATTCACACACACCTGTCAACTGATCACAAAGGTATGCTGTCTGTCAGTACACTGCAGTTTCACTGTAATCAGTTGTATTTATTCACCTGATTGGAGTATTCCATATCCCATAAGTCCCGAGGTGATAGCAGCTAATCAGCTCTGAGCTTCCTGTCAGTGATCAGCTGAGACTGTCTGCATTAGAAAGGCTTTGTTTTTGTCCGATGCTGCTAAACACCTTGCCTTTAATTAAACATTGATTTTCCTTTAGCACACTTCTCACTGACAAATGGCACACTGCTCAAGCAATAACAATTTTTGTTGTTATTAATGACCGCCAAATGCTTTTCAGGGAAAAAAGGAAACAGCATCCTTTGGGATAATTCAGCTTTATTTCGACCTGGTGTATTTCCTGTAAATAGCCATTGTGGATTAATGGGTTGTGTTAACTTTGCACTCATCACCAAGTGTGAACCTATTATGACATCACCCATTGGTTTGAGTTTGGCATTATGGCCATCACCATGTTAGTTTTTGCAGCCAGTGGAAGTGGTGTACTACAAGATGAGCTGCTCTCATTGGCTGCGCAGTTTCAACTCGTCCAGGGCAGGAAACAATGGCAGCTCACCCGGTCACACACAACCTCATACTGTTTTTGCTGATTTTGACCCAGCAACTCATTTGTTTAGCCATATTTAAAGGTCCAGTGTGTAACATTTAGAAGGCTTGATTCTCAAAAATGGAATATAATATTCATAGGTATGTTTTCATTGGTGTATAATCACCTGAATAGGAATTATGGATTTGGTTACCTTAGAATGAGCCGTTTTTATCTACAGATGCTGCGGATCACCTTCCATGGAGTCCAGCATGTTAAACATTTTTTTGCGTGTTCTGCATCTTCTGTAGTTTCAGTTGCGTTTGGAAGGTAAGGGTGAACTGAATGAGTTGTGATCTGGAACTACACCACTAGTTGCCAATAAATCCTTCACACTGGACCTAACTTAACTTGATTTTAGAAGCCTAACCAGGGACGCCCTGTATACCTGACATCTGTTGCACTGCTTCTCTTTATGTTAGACTGTTTATCTGCTTGCTCCTGTTAAATATTGTCTGTGGTGACTGTGATATTACATTTAAATACATAAATCAAAATAAAAAATAAGATCTACAGTTAAAATTGGCACCCATGTCATTTGAATTAGAATTTTTTGAGAGGATAGCCCCATCAGATGCTGCATTCCATTTTCAAGGGGGCCCTTTTTACTCAGTAACACCATTAACTAACCTGTGTTGACGTGCTTGCCACAGACGGACACATATTGACTGTCTGGGTCCCACATCATTTTTATCCTCTCTGTGGATGACCTAAAGCCAGAGATCTCTTCTTTTACTGTCCTTCATTCTTTGGGGAAGTAAAGAAAGTCGTAAACTGACTGTATATATCACATTTGGTCAGACAAATAAACACATATATGAAAATAAACAGCCCTAATTCAGAATTTTCTGAAATTCTTTTTTCTCATTCCGGCATGAACTAATGGTCATATTTTATATATCATATATTACCTATCTTTTATTGTCTTTATAATACTTATGTTTTATGTTTTATTGTCAGCTTTCTATTTTCTATATTTTTCTTGTTCTATTCTATATGTTTATTATTGTTATGCACCTGTACACCAAAGCAAATTCCTTGTATGAGGAAACCTATTATTCTGATTTTATGAAATGTGTAACTACTTTACAAAACCTGTAATTCAGCTTTAAAGCGGGATGATAAAGGTTGAAAGACTTCAGTAGCATGCTAACTACATTACATTTACATTTGTTGAATTACATTTACAACATGATTTCATTAGAAGTCAAAAAGTTTGATGCAAACTGTTATTTTGTAGGTCCAAAACATTTGGTTTTAGAGTGTGTACATAGAGAAACATTTTGTTCAGTTTTGCACACCAACTAATACAAATGTTATTTGATTTGAACTCAAAATCAACTAATCTTTCTTTCTTTCTTCAAATGAAATTGAAACAGGTCATGTTGAAATCCTCCACTGGCTGTTTAAGAGATTCAGGGGGGCCAGGGTCTCACACCGCACATAAAGAACCTTCTGGCCATTCAAGTCAGCAAGAGAAAAAAACCTGAACATTGAAATTGGAGTAACAAGTTTTCCTCGATTTGTTACAGTCTGCAGCTGGGCAGGAGGGAGAGAGGGGGAGGGCGGGTGGTGGCACTCACTATTAATGAACACATCAGACTATTGTCATCAGTCATCAGTAATGAATAAATCACTTTAGTCATGGTCCACAGTCAGTGAAGACAGCAGTGTGGTAGAGCGTGGCTGATCACATGACTTCATCCTATACCCTCTGGGCTGGACGGGGATCTCATTAACTGGAGCAAGGCTTTCTAACAGCTTGACTTTCATTCACACCTCTAAATGTTAAATTATGATGTGATTATAGCATCTTTCAAATTAATCTGGTGGCATTAATATTTGTTAATCAAAATAGAAAACTAACAATAAAAATCAGTGTAACCTTTGTGCTCTTTTGTTGATTCTGTGTCTTTCTTTAATTGGGGGGTGGAGTAGTCAGACATTTTCTAATTCTTCCCACATGTCCTGGAAAACCTAGCTTTCCAGTCATGGAAACACCTGAAAATTTGGGGAATTTGGAATTTCCCCATTGTGGGACAAATAAAGGACTATCTTATCTTATCTTATCTTAAATGGATTAAAATGACCAAATATCCTGGAAATAATCTGTGTTGTCCTGGAAAATTTTAATTGTATTTTAGCCCCTCACTCAGATCTACGCCTCAGATTGCCTATGTATTTAATTTGGTATCAAGTGTATTTTGCAGAGGTCTGAGCAGAATTCCCAGTGAAAGCCCACTGGAAAAATGAAAGTTTGTGGTTAATAAATACATGCACAAAGATGTTAATTTCATATACAACAAACAATTTCTACTTCTAACTATGAGTTACATATGGTCTGTGGCCAAAGTCATGTACGTATTGAATAAAACTGTGGTTAAATGTATTAATTCAAGGTCTACCGGTAAATGATATGTTAGTTAGCAAATGCTGTCCTATATTGTCAAGAAAACTCCTGAAAAACTTCCTGGAAAGGTCCTGGAAAAATATTTCTTAAAAAGAGTGGGAACCCTGACTAGGACTATAATGTAAAGTTACAATAATATCTAAACTAATACCAGAAGTGGCCAGGCCTGCTGGAAATCATCTAAACTGTTTAATTTTCTGCAGCCTTTTATATATATATAGTGTATACTGTATGTATTATGTACAGTCAGTTATTCCAAATATATCTGTTGTTTTATAGGCTATGTGTAACATGAAAGGGCTATAAACTTTCCTTTAATTTTCCTTTCATTGTAATGATTTGGGGTTCAGTTATTTCCTGTTTTATTTTGTAATTCTCCT
>NW_023339751.1:25356280-25358907 GCF_004916995.1 Morone saxatilis | reverse complement strand
CGGCTCCCTCTAGAGATAAAAACAGCAACAAATGCCTGCATATTATGTGAATACAACCCAACTATTGCAATGATAATGCAAGTAGGACTACATCAAACTTGATTAGATATTCTGATGACCTCAAGTGCTACATTTAGAAACAATAAGTGGTTTTAGAAAGAGGGTTATTTTGTATGATCCAAGGTGCAGTCTGAACAGGTGAATTTTCTGTTTCTGAGTGAGTTTCAGCTGTTCTGATATCAATAGGGAGCTCCTTCCACCATTGTGGAGCCAGGACAGCAAACAGTTGTTATTTTGTTGAGTGCATGGCTCCTGGGCCACCCTCATAGTGAGGGAGTACAAGAGTGTAGTGGATTGGCTAGTGTGTAAGGTCTGTCCTGGTATGTCCTAGGTGCAGGATGGGCCTGAGCCATTTGCACCATGGTAGACAGAGTCAGAGGTTAGAGCAGTCCTTTTCCCCAAGACAAGCCAGATCACAGTACATGACTCAGGGTGTTTCATGGTGCAGACAGCATCATTAACTTAATGCATGCCATATCTGAGCACACACTGACCATGCTGCTTGTAAATCATAGTTCCTGCCTTTGTAACAGTTAAACAGCATTTCTGCTGTCATTCAGGATTGAGATAGTTATTAAGAGGAATGAGATGGTAAATTGCACAGACTGTGGGTGGGCAGGTAACACTGATATAGTTAGCCCAGGATTGTGTGGAGTGAGTGAGTGAGTAAGTCCTTTGCATGGGCTCAGGGGTATGACTTGGGAGTAATGTGGTCTGACTTTGGGATAGGGAGCTACGACTTGAAGTTGTGGAAGTTCAAGTTGAAAGTAGCATTCTAACAAGCTGCCGTCTGTCTCGACCCGAAGCAAGGCTACTACTCATATGTAGACTACAAATCACAGTCACTCTGACCACCAGGGCGGAACAGGAAGAGAGAGCAACAGCAGACTGATGAGACAGTGTTTAAGAGATCAGCTCAAACGTACACATACTGACAGACTTCATTCTGGGAAATCTGAATTCTAAGTCTAACACTTTGGTCCTACAGGCAGGATAATGTGCACATAATGTATGTACCCACACCAACAGCAGGGTGGGTGTGTCGTGAGGAAGGATTTGACCTGTGATGAATGTCTTGTTGCGCAGAGGCTGCTGCTCGGAGCAGGGAACATGACAGCTTCACCCCAGAGAGCTCAGAGAGAGGAGCTTCATGTGATCGATGGCACTACTTTCACCAGACAGAGGACAGAGTGTAGAGTGCACACAGACAGCACATACAGACAGAAAGGCGACAGGGATAGAAGGGATGAGGACAAAAATCTTCTGCATTTTGTATACTTCACAAGTTAAAGTCGTTGTTAGTGATATTATTTTGTTAAAAAAAGTATTAAATAGGTCTATATTCCAACAGGCATCCCTGATACAGAGTGTTCAGTCAGTAACTTGGCTGTCCCAGTCCCTCCTTCCTGCAGTGAACAGAGAATACATTTCCTCGTATCCCGTTCCCTCTTTATCCAATCAGGAGAGAGAACTCCACAAAGAAGCAGTCCTCAAGGGCAGACAGCATGGTGAGTGGGGACCGCTCACTGCATGAACAGACAGGAAGTTAGCCAAAATGTCAATTTCACTTTCAGCGCCTTTAAAGAACCAGTGTGTAGGATTGAGTGACATCTAGTGGTGAAGTTTCAGATTGCAACCATTTGAGTACAGCTCAGCCTTCCAAGCATGAAGGAGAAACTATGGTGGCTGTGGAAACATGGCGGTTCAACATGGCGGCCTTCATGAAAGAGGACCCTCTCCCTCTGTAGAAACTGCTCATTGTATTGATATTTAAAGGTCCAGTGTGTAACATTTAGAAGAATCTATTGAAATGAAATATAATAATATTCATAGGTATGTTTTCATTAGTGTATAATCACCTGAAAAGCTGAAGAATAATGTTTTGTTAGCTTAATGTTATTAATATTAACCTTGAGATAACAAGATATCTCCATCAGGGGAACACACATGTTACAGTGAATAAATGTGCACAAACCTGTTTAGAAAAAGGGCTCCCCTTATAACTTCTAATCTCAGCTCTTAATCAAACAATTACATTATTTTTCTTTAGTGTAAATGTAATTCAGGGATTGTTGTCCTCACAGTGAACAGAAACTGCTAACCGCTAGAAGCCAAATCAGCATGTGCCAAAATGTCAACAAATAAGGTAAATCGTTTTTTGTCGATATTTAAAATTCTTTAAATCACAGACACAACCTGTTTTCCCCTCTGACTTGTAATTTCCTGTTCTTAAAACCTCTCATTCTATCTCTGCTACTCATTTCCCCCTAGACCATCTACATTCACACATTTTTAATTTAGACTCAGTTTATACCAACTTTTTATAAACCTTATTTGGAGATATGTTATTGTTTGATTAATTCTGGCACATAGATTAAATACGTTATTTTGTATATATATTGTGAGCAGTTTTACTTCTGAATACACATCAGGAACCACCACAAAAAGAAATGTGTCATTATAGAATAAATGTCTGATGCAAAACAGCACAGGCAGTGAGAGGACTTTGGTGATTTAATATAGATTTAGCTTATAGATGGGTGCAGGTACAGGTAGGCAGGCAGGTA
>NW_023339751.1:25345814-25356180 GCF_004916995.1 Morone saxatilis | reverse complement strand
AATCGATTATCAAAATGGTAGCCAATTATTCTGGGGGCTTTGGGGCTTACATTTTTGTAATGATATAAGGTCAAATTAAAGACAATGAGGTAATGGAACCAACTGGAACTATGTCACCAATACTTAAAATACTGCACAAATCTAAGCACACTCAAAATGTTATGACTTCAACAATTCGTTTTTGAGTTGGGTTTAATTCATGGGAATGTGTGACTAAATGTTTTAGACGTTTAAGGTATGTTAGATTAATTCTTTTATTAAGATATGTTGTTAGGATTTAGACTATGGTTTAACACCCCTTTGTACAATAACACATTTTCTTTGTCTGACTTTTTGGCAAACAAAAGGAATATATATCACGTACAAAACATGGAATATTTCTTTATTTTGTGTAATAAAATGGTAATTTCAGTATTTTTCACCATTAAATATGCAAGTCCAGTCTGTGGGAGGGGTTGCACTTTAGTACTTTCCTGCAGGTATTACTATTATTATTATTATGTCCAATAATAATTGCACATTGAGCATGTTTTTATTTACCTTCCTAACAGAATCAACAGAATCATATACGGTTTCTTTAAAAGGAAGCTGGGTGATGGAGAACTTTGGAGTTTTGAAGTTTGAACTTCAGCTAAATCTCTTCCTGTTGGAACATCTTCTGTGTTTCCAGCACTGATTATTGTAGTTAACAGTTGAAGAGAGACAGTCACAAACATGGGGAAACTAATCCCATCTCTTTTTATAGATTTGTGCAGCTCTTTAATGTTTGCAGTGTCAGTGGGGGCCTGTGCAGCCACAGGGGTCCATATTTACAACAGAGCAGCTAGGGGCCCCGGGTCGGCACTTTATAGAGCACACTTCCCAAAGATGAAATTAAAACCTACGTGGAAAAGTGAATGTTTCTCCATTTGGGAGCGGGTATCAGATGAAGACATCACATCCATCAGCACGGATGTTGAGCTCACTGATGGAGAATGAAACGGGCGAGGGTGCAGGCAGGAGGCCCGCTCCGAAAAGATCTAAGACAAGGCGTATAATCAAATGTCACAGCATGACCAAAGCAGGAGTAAATTACGAAATAAAACTGTCCGAGGACTTTGTCAGAGCTCCAAAAGGCTGTGACTGCAGATGGCCTCCCTAAACTCCTATAATCACTCATCCATCTTTTTTATGGCCTGCTACTAAATGTTTAGCTATGGGGCAACTAATGGATTTATCTATCTATCTATCTGTCTATCTATCTAGTCTATCTATCTATATCTATCTATCTATCTATCTATCTATCTCTATCTATCTATCTGTTCACACAGTTTAAGATGTTCATGTTTCCATGTAAAAAAAAAAAGCATAGGGGGAAGTGGGAAATAATGTTTTAATTATTTTGGTGAACAAGGTCTTTTATTAGTTATTTCCTATTATTATTCCTATTTCCCAATTTAGTAGTATAATATTTCCGTAGTTCGTACTTGGAAAAAAAAAGCTGTAAACTCAACCTTCAGAGGAAAACCATGAGCAGAGGACCTAGTCAGTACGAGGGTTTTTTCCCAGTGTTGGGTCAGATTACTTTGAATTGTAGTGAGTTACTGAATATAAATTACATGTAATTAGTGACATAATCCATTGGATTACAAAAATTAGAATACTTAAAAATCTTTTTTCAAAATCAATCATTGGAAATATTGCATCATATACTAATATATACACTATACTAAACTAATTGACACACAAATATTTGAGTTCAACAAATATAATTTTTTATTGAAACATCTCAAAACATTTTCATCACAAATACAATTCATTTTGCATACTGAACATTTACAGTTGGTTCAATCAAATTACACCCAATGTTTTCTGTAAGTATTTATAAATTTTTCCCTGTTGAAAACCATTGTTGTTGTTAGCATTGCTGTTAGCTGCCAACTGCCAATCCCGTGATGTCTTGGCTTGAGTCTCTCAACCAATCAGAGGCTGTGTTCCTGACTTGTCAACCAATCAGGTTGGTCTGATTATAGTTACTTATTTTTTGTAATGACCTAATCCCAATAACATGTAATCACTTACAACCCAATACTGGTTTAGCAATATTAATACTGATATTATATTATTAGCAGTAGCCTACTTGTAGTAAATAGCTGTAGCAGATGTTTGTCCTGTATCGGGTGAGGCAGTATAGTGTGTAACTGTCTGTCTGCTGCCAGGCCTCTGCATCTGTTTCCACACTGTGAGTCCATGTTCCCCCAAAGACAACCCCCTCCCCCAAATATCTGGTTTTATTTCCTAAACTAAAGGTCTGAATACAATTCTAGTGGAGAATACAGCGTTCTTCAGACTGGTTGTCAGACCTCAGTACATCTATATCAAAAGCTGGTATGAAATGCTTAGTCTTACTTGTTTTATCAGATATTCCTTGATTTCAATCACAAATACTTTAAAAAGTTTAAACATATTTCATTTTAGCAGTTCTCTTTATTTAATACTGATGCATGAAGCATTAGTTGTATGTAATATGTATGTAATATATATATATATATATATATATATATATGTAAATGAGGCATTCTCTAATTAAAAATGATCTGATTTGCATACAAGTCCAGAACAGAAATCTGACCACTGGATAAAGCCAAGTTCAAAAGGTTAGTTAGAGTCAAAGGTTTTTACAGGGGGAATTTTAGATATCTCTTTTTATATGATGATATCACCATGGAACTTCTCCAGTTGATTACTTACAGTAAAACAATTATATATATATATAAACAATATGTTTAAATATGTAAATGAGGCATTATATAATGATAACGATTTGCATATGTATATGTGAATTAGTATTTTTTCACAAGTCACATTCCTCTAGGTGTAAAAACCTACCTGGCAATAAACAATTCTGATTCTGATTCTAACTTAAGGAGAAATCTGCAGCTAAACACGTAAATGTGTTTAGGTATTTTCTATCCACTAGTCTTCAAGAAACCATGTTTTGGAAGCAAAATGGAAGCCAAACTCTCAAAATTGACCAGTGCCTGAAAAAGCAATGATTGTGTCTGTAGTGACTTCCCTTAAAAACAAGGTTTAAAACACTTTTACTTTTTTTTTAATTTTCACATTTAAAAATGTGAGAAATCAAAGGTTTATTTAGATAAGTTTATATTTTAAAACCACCAAACATACATTGACTGACATTAGTTTTCACGACATATTTTATTTTCCCCTACAGTGGATCAATAAAGTAATAAACTCATGGAATTTCTCAAAAAACAAACAATGTTTCTTTGCTTCATAACGAGGGTAGAGTATTTTAATTAGAAAGGATTTTTAAGATAAGCCACTCAAAAAAAAAACAACAACTCATGTTTGCATTATAGTGTTTATAGTTATAAAGTGAGAATATGAATGTTGCAAGTAATTTCAGATGTCCCCTAATATTTGCGTCGACAGCGGCCCTCTCTGCACCGTCGGTGGTGAGCTGAGCTCCAGGGGAGCCCGGCTCTTTGCTGCTGAGTTATAACATGGTTTTAGAGGCGAAGAGGGAGGGAGGGAGGGGGGAGGTGTGCTCAGGCCAGGGTGATGCCCTCCTCTGTCACTCTGCCTGTCTCTCTCAAGTGTTATCATGCTGATATATGGCTCCCTCTCTCTCTCTAAAGTGCGCTCTCTGATTTGAAGGTGATTGTTTTCGGCTTATGGGAGTTTATCATTTGTGTTCCTGAGTGTAATTGGCCTGAAGATTGACGCAGAGCGGGTTCATCCAAATTGGCACAAGCTCGCCCGGTGATCAGCGCGCGGTGCCAATTAGGCCGCGTATGCAAATGAGGATAATATCACGCTGAGAGAAACATTTGCTTGTTTTTGTGACAAATGATCTAATTTTAGAGAGAAAGTGTTAAGTGGGGCTGCTCTTTCTAATTGGACTCCTCCTCTCCGCCGTACCCTCTAATTACCGCTCCCCGGTATCTGACTGCATCACACACTCTGAGAGAGAGAGAGAGAGAGAGAGAGAGAGAGAGTAATTGATTGCCTTCCAGTCAGCAATAACTTGTTACTGGTGGTCAATCGCTGCTCCTTTTGTTGCATTACCGTCCACCGGATGGGTTTGTCTCGTGCCTCGTTGTGCGTCACCCTGGATAAGTGTCTCGGAGACGTGGTGGTGGGACTGGAAGTCAGAAGTGTCCCTGCAGTTCGCAGCTGAGCGGCCAACATGCAGCTGGAGAGACACCTGTGATCCGAGCTGCGGACTACCTCCACCGCCTCTGCTCTCTCTGTGTGTGCAACTTTACCACAGCCAGTCGCCGCTTTTAATCGCTCTTGTCTAAATCACCACAGTCAGGTGTGACCCGCTGTGCCACCATGACCTCTAAGGAGGACACCAAATGCCCAGCGGTGCTGGAGGAGCGGAGGCGCAGTCCGCTGGATCAGCTCCCGCCGCCAGCCAACTCCAACAAGCCGCTGACGCCTTTCAGCATCGAGGACATCCTCAGCAAGCCGGCCGTGCGAAGGAGCTACTCCCTGAGCGCGGCGGCACACCACATCTCTCCCGGAGAGAAGCTGCCCTCGGCGGGTCACAGCCTGTCCGGCCGAGCGCTGCTCAGTCAGACCTCCCCGCTGTGCGCGCTGGAGGAGCTGGCCAGCAAAACCTTCAAGGGGCTGGAGGTCAGCGTCCTGCAGGCGGCCGAGGGTAATGGACTGCTTCCCTTCAGTTCGTTGTCTTGGTTTTATGGGAATTATAACGCACATTATCTGTACTTGTGTTGTAATAGTAGTATTTTATTTTATGAAAACTGTTTTTTTAAATCAAAATAAATAATAATAATATGTATAATAATAGATTGTAATTCATTTAAAGTTTTTATTTATTATTTGTGAATCCAGAAACTACACCTTTTTGCGTGCATAAAAGTGCAGTCAGAGTTGGCCTATGCTTTTACGTTAGATAAAGGCATGTGTAACAGTAGGCTATTGCATTACTAAAATATTGTGATCGATTGACATACAGCCCAAAACATTATACAGTTATTTTAAATTAAAATAACTTAACTATCAATTTTCACATTTTTATTTTCAGTCTTGTTTTATGCACATACAGGACACCAACAGGATTTTAGAGTAACTATTAAATAGTTGGGGTTCATCTGCAAAAACAGATATCTCTATCTCTATCAATCAAACTGCTGCTGGTTTGGTGATTTCAAGAATGTTTTATCTTTTGTTGCAAAGGAACTCTTAATTCCATACTTCAAATTGCATTTTATTTATTTGAATAAACAGTTATCATGCAGGAAAATGGGAGAATTGTTATGTTTTGGAAAGAATAAAGAAATCTGTTCCGGCAGAGCCATATCTGATAATCGATCAGACTGACTATAGGTTGAATTAATTAATTGATTATATTAATTGAATGTTATTACTGTGTATTCTGTTTATGCTCCATACCATGTGATCATGGTCGTGAGTTGCAAAATAAATTAAACGAATGAATGATTGAAAACATTCTAGTCAGTTATTCTACTTGTATTTTACTAGAGTTTTTGGTGGCTAATAATTGAGTTTTGGTCGCACGTGCTTTGCTGCAGGGTTTGTTGAACTGGCACTCACTGACCCATTTATTCCTCTCTCTTAGGCCGAGACGGTCTGACGCTGTTCGGCCAGAGGAACACCCCTAAGAAGCGGCGGAAGTCCCGCACGGCGTTTACCAACCACCAGATCTACGAGCTGGAGAAGCGCTTCCTGTACCAGAAGTACCTGAGCCCGGCGGACCGGGACCAGATCGCCCAGCAGCTCGGTCTGACCAACGCGCAGGTCATCACCTGGTTCCAGAACCGACGGGCAAAGCTCAAGCGGGACCTGGAGGAGATGAAAGCGGACGTGGAGTCCGCCAAGGCCGCGGGCTCTGTGGCCTTTGAGAAGCTCTCAAAGCTGGCCGAGCTGGAGAAGTGCGCGGCCGGAGGTATGGGCGGTGGGCCGGTTACAGCGCCGGGCCACACCAAGTCCGACCCGGCCTCCACCAGGGTCCACCACGACACCGCCGAGAATCTCGACTCCAGCAGAGCGCACATGTCGCCTCATTCACCCGCCTCGTCGTGGTACACGGACCGGCTGAGCAGCCAGTGCTGCTCGGAGGACGAAGATGAGGAGATTGACGTGGATGACTAAAGACTCAGCCATGTGAAATGCCAAATAACGCAGAAACTTTACGAGGATTCCATCTTCTACGCACGGACACGGTGCGATCAAACTATCCACAATGTTTGATTTGAGAGCTGCCATAGGCCCGCTGCTCTCTGCAGATGAACATGCGCGCGCCTAGAAAGCGCGTGACACGTGACAGAGAGACACTCAGAAGGAAGGAGGCAAACATGCAGGTGCACACTCACACACACACAGTCCAGTCCCTTATTCTGGTTACAATCACTGAAATATTTCACTGCATGTTTCATTTGCTTTTATTTTGAAATTGATGGAAAAGGCTTCTACAAATCACTTTTATAAGCTCGAGCCGACTCTTCTCAGCTTTTTGATACATCATGATAATCACACACAGGAAATGTGTTGCTAATAGCTTGTAATAAATAACGATTTAATATATTTATAATGCTTTGTACAACCTTTAAGTGCCTTTGGAATATACAGAACGCATAAACTGTACAAACTGTAATTTAATATTGTAACACTGACAAAATAAAAACACATTTTCAAATATTCAGACTTTCACATTTTTATATAAATGATCTCTATGGAGGAGGTTGCAGTGAATCAGTATTATGTGTTTGGTGGTTTGTGGTGCAGAATCCGCTGCCTTCTGACCTCCTGCGTGTATTTTTATTTTTCTCTGTGAGAAACACAATCTGGAGCAGAAGAAGAGGCCCTGAAGTGTGTGTGTGTGTGTTCCCCCCGGGGGCCGCTCTCCAGCAGTGCGCAATACGGAGACAAGCGGTTCTCCAGTCCGGCGGGTCTCGGCGCACAAAGGCGGCCAGAGGAGAGTGTTTCAGGGCCATATGGTTTCGGGATTCTCCTCTCATTTACGCGTCACATTGATGGATTGACTCGACCCCTTCTTTGTCGCACACAATGCAGACATGCTCGCCCGTCCCCGGGCCCGCTGCTTTAAAACACGGCCATGAATGTGAATGCGGCTCGGTGGGCCGGTCTGAGCGCGCAAATAATTGACTCGATGATGACAGAGCACACACACTTCATCTGCTCTTCATCAGCCACTTGCAGCATTTTGTTTATGTATTCCGCAGTTCGCAGCACATACATAGAGCTATATAGTGTAAACAAAACTGAAAATAAAGTCTGTTTCTACACAAACATTTGGAACATTTGTATCAGTGACAATGTAGCTCTGCAGTTATTTGAGGGTTTTTCGTAGAATTCCCATATACCACACTTTTCTGTGATTTCCGTTGATTGTTATGGAATATATTTTTAAAAAACGGTTCCTAGTTTGACAAGAAAAATCTAAAGTCTTTATTATTCCTCAGTCAGAGAGAGAATTTGCATGTAAACAAACCAACAATTGTTTTTTAATGGATGTTCTTCCTCTTCTAATAATAAATAAAAACAGGTGCTTTTATAAATGATATAATAATAATAATAAATAATATATATCATTTTATATTAATTAGGCAAAAACCCTTTTAAAACAACATTAACACTCCTCTACATTGGTTGATTATGTTTAAAACAGGGCTCGGGAGTAACGGCAATTACATGTAACTTGATTACAAAAGACTACTTCCTTTTATAAAATACACTGAGCAGATTGACAAACAATTTCTCACGATAATAATCTTGTTTTTCTAAAGTATACAATTGTTGTGTGTCTTATAAAATACACATAATTACTTTTTATTAAATATTTGTTTTTCTCTCTTCGTTTTATTGTCAATATTTTAGTAATCCAAAGGCAACGGAAAGTAAATCAGTTACTTTTCAATATTTTGTGAATTACTTGGATTAGGGTACAGACTACATTTTATTTTATTTTGGTAAATTGTATCGATTAACATTTTAAAGTGAAAACGCTTCCAAACCATGGTTGCTAAAATACATTCTGATTAAATTAATAAATAAATTAAATTATAAATATAACAATTATAAATAAAAATGGTGTTTGCTTTCCCCAAAGCTAAGAGCTGTATTGTATTCTGCGTTATTTAATTGTCCACCGGTGGCACATTTTAAGAGTATGGTAGGCCTACGATGTAGACCATGTACCAACACAGATCCTCTGTGGTGTGTTCTGAGTGCACAAAGTGTTTGAGATGGCGCTCTGGATTCATTTTCTGGAAAGGGAGGTTTTAGCTTTTCAATTTTGTAAACATGGACCACACTGCTTGGAAGAGAGAGCGAGAGAGGAGAGGAGATGAAGAGATTAGTAGAGGAGAATGACGAGGGAGAGAAGAGAGAGGAGAGGAGTGGGAATCATTTATTCATTCGGCCGCGAAAATTTAAGTAAAAAATACCTCCTCCCACCCTCATTCAGACACCCAACCCCACAAAAAAACCATCGCAAACAACCGCTGCCCATATACACCATAAAAAAACCACCCACACCAAGCTAACAATCATACGTCCAACGTACCAACCCTCTCATAACCACAACAAATCAACACACCCAACCCAAAAATAAAGACCCAGTGCCAGCACAAATAAGAATAACAACAAACAAAACCAAAACACAACCCAATATCAGGCATGCATGGCCCCTGGCTATAAACAAAACATGGATTCCTGGGACACCGACCGCCACGCAAACATAAACCAAACACAACACACAACACACCACACGACACACACACACACACACAACACACAACACAAACCTCACCACACAACAATCACCAACCAACACAACAACAACAACCTGTAACCAACTCGGCTGCGCCCATCTAGGGCAACCTGCCAAACAAATCATATTTAATATTCGGACGCAGACATTTCCATCATCCAAGCATATAAAAAAAGCTACATGTAAAATATAATTAAATTATATAATTAATCATAAACTCATTAAATATACTTTTAGTATGATCTGCTATCGATTGTTAGTTAGTATGATCGTTAGATAATGATAAACAGGCATAGTAGCAAGTAAGTAAATCTGAGACGTAAAATATACATTCAACATGATTGTAACAATAGGTGAGCTTTATATTAGTCTTAATATGGTTTAAGTCCATTACATCTAATTTATCCACCTATAAACTATAATTGCCCACACTTCATTTATCCTATTCCATGTCTAATACATAGATTTTAATGGAAATAGAACAAAAAATGATAATAAACACCCAATACAAACTCACACATACCTTTTATTAACAATTAATCAGACAAATTAATATAGATTCGCACATCATAATTATAATTTTAATATTCATCAACCCAAACTAAAAAAAAATAAACAACCCCACACCTTCAACTTCATAACAATATAGAAAGCCAAATAATAATACTGCAACATATTCACCAACATATATGAAAACCAAATCACCTATAATCAAACAATCAGGTTACCAATAAAATAAATCAGAAAAAACATAGATTCCACTATGGACCAACAACACTTCTCACCAACCACAACATAAGCTGGTAAATTAAAAAACACTAGTAATAAAAAAAAAAAATAAAACCATAGAAATGATAAAAACTATAGAGCAGGCACCACACACCCACATACAATACACAAATAAACAAAGGGACTCATACACTTAATTAAACTACCAAACTACGAAACAATGTATCATGACGCAGGAAATTCTGAAAATAGGAAATCAAAAACACTGGACTGTGTATCCACTATAACACTTAGTAACGCCAGATAGGCGCATACTGTAATGGTAGAAAGACATAATTCGCAACTTTGCAACTCAAATCCAAATATATTAGTTTATTACAAATAAAAATACAAAATCAACAACAAACTCAAATCAACCTTAAACTACTACACATACCAAACCAAATACCGTTCACCATTAATAAACAAAATATTAATTAAATATAGTTACAATAAAATAAAATGAACAAAAAGACACAGCTACTCCAGGTGCACAGCCACAAGTATCCATCAAATCGCAGCGCTCGACTTGGGTAGGTATGCGAAGCGAAACGTCTTAGGTGAAAAGCAAACATCATAAAATCACTCAACAAATACTAAAAATCATACCACTCATATCACCATTTCAAAAACATAAACATACATAAAGATGACTTGTATAAAAGCTACAACCAAATTGCTATTGATCAGTTGCATCTAACCAAAACTCTCAAGTAAACACAGAATCAAAAACAAAACAACAACAACAAAAATTACAAACCAATAGTCCAATCTCCAATCTCAATACACCCACACATTAACTATCTTACTTAC
>NW_023339751.1:25343316-25345714 GCF_004916995.1 Morone saxatilis | reverse complement strand
CAAGGCCTCAGGAGAGTTACTTTGTTTCTGAGCACATGGTCAGATTCCAACATGTTCCTTTGTGTTTCAGTTAAACACTTCAAATGAACAAGTTCATATTTAAAGGTATCCTTGGATCCCAACACTTCTGTTATGAATTGGAGCTATACAAATACAAATACAATTGAAATTGGAATTGAAATTGAAATTGAAATTGAATTGAAATAGGGGATGAAGAGGAATGACAGGGCTTACAGGGTAAGGCTGGTGGAAAGAAGGCAGGCAGACATGTGAGGTGTATTCCCGAGGCACAAGAGACACGGTTAAGCAGGATTATAACACTATCTAGGAAATTACTAAGAAAACTGGAATCTCAAGGACACAAGCAAAGGCCATACTACAGCAGTTGAGTGATCTGGTGCTGAGTAGATGGAGACCCATAGCTAGACAGGAGCACAGGACACACAGGGGAGAGGGAAACACATGAAAAAAAGGAACATGCAAGAGTACAGTCGAGGCCTTACAGATATGTTTGTATTGTTGTACTTCAGTCAAAAAACTAACTACACTGTAAATCATAATAGCATATCAACTTAAACAAAAGAAATAAGCTAACATGACTTAATCCTCTAAAATAATGCTGTTGTTCTATATTTTAAGCATTGCTGATATAATTCCAGTTTGTTCCATTAACTAATTTTCTTTAAATTGACTTTAAATCATTACAAAATGTAAGCCCCAAAGCCCAAAAATGATTTGACTACCATTTTGATATTCGATCAATTGTAAATCGATTTTACATTTTAAATAAGTTTTGAGAAATACTGCATATGAGTGTAATATACTTACTAGTTTTAAGTACAATTAACTAATTTACCTTACCTTATCAATAAATTAGTTAGTTTTACTCAAATCCAACATTTTCATGCTTAAATTGTTGGAGTTAATAAATTTAAACTCTTTAAGACAATCAGTTTCCTCAAACAGTTTGAGTTAAACTTACAGTGTATCAGATGAATTGAAGACTTTGAATTCCATGGAAATCCACTTGTGTTTTTCAGTTGATTGACCCAGATTCCGGTCACAAGCTCGCTTCTCTAACCTTTTGGCCACCATTGCCTACTGCTGCCAGGTGGCCGAGATGTGAATGGTAGATGTGCCAAAAAACAAAACTAAGGTAAGGTTGGTAAAACATGCTGGGTTTAGTTAAGGAACTCACCACTCACGTCTGTATTAGACGACCTGGGAATGAGAATGGGCTGAAACTATGGTGGCCGCAAAGTCTCATTTTCATTCTTTAGTAATTCTGCACATTTATTGTCTCACTTGACACATTTTCCATGTTCATAAAACACTTACAAATAGTACTATCGAACCCCACCAGTCAGTGGCTTTAGCTTCTCAGTAGCAACTTTTTATCGTTTGTTTTTGTACATCAAAAGCAAACATCAAGCACTATCATGGGGAAATGATCATGAACAGAAAAATCTTTCTAATGGATTACGTGCGGCTAACACAGAATCACTATTTTTAACTACATTAGCAAGGGTCACCTTTGAGGCTGTTATCTTTTGTGGCCTGGATCTGATTCCTATAACACATGAGACTAAACTTTGCTGCCTAATGATGCCATCCCAGTAATAATGTGATGAAGACAGATGAGCTGCCCTGTGATTCCTGACTACTCAGTCCCTCTGTAAGCTCAGGAACAGCTGGTGTGAATGGCTGAGTGGCTGAGTGGTGGACAAAGAATGACAGGCATGTGTCTGTCCTCCACATTGCCTGCACTTGCGCAAACACACACACTTTAACTAGAGAGCTTCAGTGAGACAGACAACACTCTGTGACCTGAATAAGGATAAAGGAAGTGATCCAGTCTGTTGGGAGAACAAAAAAACAGAGACCCACTGCGAAATAAATACAGTTTGAAAGATTCAGCAAATCAATACAGTGACTGATCACCTTGTATCTCCAAAAATGTAATTTTGAAGCACAAAGCTGCCGTTTTGTGTTGGATTTTTTTAAATCATCATGTTTTGGAGGGTTTTATGAGCTCATGGACTAAAGTCGCAGAGGAGCATGTTATTCTGGTTACAGGGTAAACAAGGCCCACATGTGAGGAGGGCCCACAAAGATACTACATTGTAAAACCTGACAACACATCTTAATAAAAGAAGCAAGTTAACATAAATTAATCGTCCAAAAAATTTATGAAGAGAAGTGAGAAGTAACTTATTACTTAGTAAATGTGTGCAGTAATTTACAAGTACAAGCAATACAATTCCAGTTTGTTCCATTGACTCGTTTCCTTGTTATAGTTTAAGATTTTTCAATTTTAGTTTATATTTCAGTTTATTAATCAGCATATGCCCAAGTATGCATAATTCTTAATGATCCCCAAAGTGTAAATATTTGATGT
>NW_023339751.1:25342885-25343216 GCF_004916995.1 Morone saxatilis | reverse complement strand
TATATACAGTATATATATATATAGCAAATACTTTACATTTAAACCTGGACTGTAGGACTTTTGTCTAATCCTTCTGGCAGTGAGAATGACATCGTCAACAACATTATGACGTATGCCTTTCCATGCTATAGCCTACTATGTCACCACAGCTGTACCCCCTTCAGCTTTGGCAAACCAATCATTACTGGTTGGCTGAAAGTGTCTCTTTTTTTTTAATGTGATTTCCTCTTCTTTTGAACTTTGAACTTCCTAGGTAGCAATCACTTGCAAGTGTGCAACGGCACTCCTGTCTCCTGATCTGCCACATTTTTGGTCAGGTTGTGGGTCAAAG
>NW_023339751.1:25342209-25342836 GCF_004916995.1 Morone saxatilis | reverse complement strand
GTGGATCTAGACAAATATTCATGGGATGTCCAGAGGGTGGCCTGGAGACTTTAAGGGGTGTCAGAAATATCTACTGATTTAATCACAGACAATCACCTATATCAATATTTCTTCCAAATTTTCTTTCCAAATGAAGATATTTGAACTCACAAACATTATTGTGGCACATTAGTGAAGCACCAGATAGAGATGGCATTAGAAATCAGTACATTGTTTTATTTCCAAATCTTCAGATATTTTTCCAAATAATGTATATTTCTATTGAACTTAATCACTTAGTTTAAACTGTGGCCATAACAGATCATTACATTTTTAATTTTATTTTAACATGCTGTTTTTATAAAATAATCTAAATCGACACTAAACTTGGGTGGCAGCTGAGGGGGCAGTCTAGAAACACACACACGTCAACACTGTGTGTTTACAGAGAATTAAAGGTGTGTAACATTTTGGAGAATCTATTGTGGAATATAGTGGAATATAATATTCATAGGGGTGTTTTCATTAGTGTATAATCACCTGAAAATAAGAATTATAGTGTTTTTGTTACCTTTGAATTAGCTGTTTTTATCTACAGAGGGAGCGGGTCATCTTCTGGTGGAGTCCGCCATGTTGAACTGCAATGTT
>NW_023339751.1:25340350-25342169 GCF_004916995.1 Morone saxatilis | reverse complement strand
CACTGGCTCTAGATAGGACCTTTGCATCGTAGTTTGCTTAAAAATCACTTAGTAGTTAAATTTTTTTACACTAGCTTGCTTATACCTGATAACAAAAGGCAAAATTGCTCATTATACTTCATATTGATATTCTGAACACTGGCCTTCAATGGGTTGATCTGCCTGCATGTGAGTGTTTGCATATATGGTTGATTAAGTGCGTGCAACATCAGAACAAAAGTGACACACAGGTGACCCCAATAGACCTGACATAGGCCTAATCAACCTCCCCTTCACACACACACACACCCATATGTTTACACTAGCTCCCTGCCCGCCCTGTGTAAATCCCAGGCTGCTCTGACAGGCCACATTAAGAAGAGCCTGCTCAGCATGAACACATCATAAAAGTGGACATGCAATTTCTGTTTTCACCAAATAGCCAGCCGAGCTCGTTCTGCATCTCTGCTTTTAATACACTCGACAAGCAGCTTAGCAGCCAGGGAGAGAGAGAGCTTAGGCCCCAGGGAGGGGGGTTGGGGGTGGGGGGCGAGAGTGTGTGTATGTGAGGAAACCGAGAGAGAGAGAGTTATGCCTTCCAGCACTGCTAAATCCATTTCTCCATCTGAATTATCAACTAGAATTTGATTAATATGCAAATTCAGAGGGGGGAGGGAGAAAGTCTGGGATAATTCTCTTTGTGGATAGTAATTAATCACCGGTTAAAGTAAATTAATACATATATCAATTTTGTCAGGGACACGCTTAGTTCAATAGCCCGTAAAATTGAAGTTTGAAGTGTTAAGGGGCTCTACAGGAACGTTATAACTAAAACTTTCAAATCCGCCCTATTTAGTGATCAATCAAGCTGTGCCCTGCGGCAGAAGAGCTCATTTCTTCAGCTTTGTCCTGACACACACACACACACACACACACACACACACACAAGCACACACGCACACAGAGTGCAGACGGCTGCTTAACACACACTACTCCTCAGTCAGAGATGCAGCACACTCACCCTCAGCACAGTTGTAGTAGCACACTACAGCACAGTTGTACAGTAAAGTACAGTACACTACAGCACAGTACAGGATGGCACAGTACAGTACAGTAAAATGATGAAGGTGGTGATGAGAATGATGATGATTGGACAGACTGTGTTTACTGATTTTTAGATGCAACTGATCAAAGCATGGTGTACTACAATCACAGTATGTAATAAGTAATTTTAATATTGTGAGGATTTAGAGCTTCACCTAAGACGTTCCTGCAACCTACAAGCACCTGATTGATACTATTGGCTGTGCACCTGGAGTACTGTTCTTTGTCATTATTATTAACAATAATTAATATTTTATTATTATAAGTAGTATTAGTATTTATTTATTTTATGAAAACAATAATGATTTGCAAATCTGCATTTCTTTCTACAACTAGCCTACTGCTACTAATGTATACCAGTCAGTAATTATCCCATTTCAGAATTCCTCTCAAATACTTTTCTATTTTATTTATTAAGTAACCCTTTATTTGGATAGTCCGCCTATAGTTTATCATTTCTAGTATTTGTAACAGTTTTAAAGCTTATTTGTTGAGATTCAAGAACCATTTTCTGATATTATCCCTGATTGTTTGATTAAGGTATGTTCATGAATAGTCACATATACTCTATAGTTGAAGTGTTGTTATTATTATTATAAAAAATATAATAACAACAATATTATTAATAATAAATTATTATTGTTATTATCATTTTTTATCCATAAACAAGACAGGAATGGAAAATTGGCCAATAATTTAAATAACAATAAGCTAAACAATAAACAATAAAAGCTCA
>NW_023339751.1:25335730-25340250 GCF_004916995.1 Morone saxatilis | reverse complement strand
GTGTTCTAGAGGGGTAATAGGGTACTATGAGCTCTTCAAGATAAGAAGGGGCCTGACCATGAAGAGCTTTATAGGTGAGGAGGAGAATTTTAAATTCTATTCTAAATTTAACAGGGAGCCAATGCATTCAATGGCAGTCAAGCAGGACTATGGCAGGAGGCTCAACCAGGATCCATGAGAACCTGCGAGACGAGAAAGCACAAGAACTCCGGGAAAGAAGTGAAGTTAGTAACATGCATTAATGGGACATGAATGTGTGCAGACTAGCCCTCAGCTTCAACCACCTACTTCCCCTCTCTTTCCACTTCCATACCCCGCTACCCTTGCAATAAATCCTTTTAATTTACCTTATGTGTCTGCATTTGGGTCCAACTTTGCATATCATAATATTATCTTTATGTGATCAAATACAAACATTAGGTATTCTAATCTATCCAATAGGGCTGCACAATTGACCGAAATATTATTGAAATCGCAAAATGGTGCAATATCCAAATTGCAGAAGCTGCAATTTCTTGATAAAGCTACAATTAGAGACAAAACAACATCATAATAAATTACTGTAGTTCTAAAGAGATGCCCTGGCCTACAAATCTCGTTCTCCAGATTTAAGAAAACCTGTTTCTTTGGTACAGACCTTACATCATCATAAATTTAATAGTTTTTTCAATGAAAATTAAACCTGAAAAATTATAATTCCCGCACTAATTGTGAATCATATCTGTCAAAGTAATCACATTATTAATTTTTTACCATATCATGCAGCCCTACTTTCTTATCTATGTAATATATGATACATATGCTAAAATTACTAAACATGGTCATGGTCCAATATTTTCAGCCAAGGATGCAACATAACTACAACTCCATTGTCTATGTTTATAAATAATGAACTATGATACAGTTTTTACAGCTAGGTGTCTTGGACTGAGCAGTCAGGAAAATAAAATTGCTGACCTCAAAAGGTCCGGTGTGTACGATTTAGTGGCATCTAGCTGTGAAGTTGTAGATTGCAACTAACTGAATGCCTTGCATGTCTGTATTTCAAAACCTGGGAATGAGAACGGGATGTAGGTGTCAGACCTTCAGATCTGTGCTGTCTGCTCCACTCTCTCAAGCTTAGAGAACCAAGCATTGCTGAGGTTGCCTCTCTTTTGTTCCACTACTGACACCTTGTGGAGGATTCATCATATTACATTTGGTCTGTAATGTGATTCTGCTGACATTCGATAATGGGATTGAACAAAGTTATGTCAGTTGTTGTTGACACTGTAAAGACTTTTTGTCTGTAACATAAGGGACATCTATTCAGTGATTCAGTGAACATCTGGACCGTTACCTGTATATCTCAGCTGTTTTATATGTAACAGCAGAAGACAACAAGAAGACGGTTGTTTTTGATTCCATCTCTTCATAAAGGCTTTATGATGTTTGCACTGTCAAACTCATGCACCATTCCACCAAATGAATAATAAATAAATAAATAGTCTACATGTGATTTTCTACACATTTCCCCACATTATGTATTTGAAATGAAAACTCTGGGATCTCCATGAGTCACAAACTGGAGTTTAGATGAACACTTATTCCATTAAATGATTATGGTTCAGAATGTACATTTTAAATCTGCCTGACTTAAAATTTCCCACAATAAAGTGTGGATGTCTTCTGCAAAGTTTGTAATTGTGTGTATTTCATAGATTTTAGTAACATGAGAAAGATGCACTTAAAAATTGGGGCTGGGTAGTCTGTTCATGCCTTGGGGAGTTGAGTGGTGTTTTTAGAAAACCTCACACAAACACAGAGTGATAATGGGCCATTTTAGCAGCAACTCCCTCTTATCTCTGACTTCTGACTCTTTTTTTCTCTCTCTCTGTCTCTGGAGTCTTTATTGTCATGACCATTATTTAGTTCAATATTTTCTAAGCCTGTTCACATGTCAGAAATAATAAAAAATTAAAAACTAAATCATGAATTTATTGTATTTAAACAATAACAATAAAACTCTTCTGAAATAGTCCTTTAGCGTAGTCTCCACTCTACAAAAAAGTGTGCTGGAACTGGAAGCCTTGTGCCACAAGGGGGCATGTCCTCACTGTGTATGTTTGTGAAAGAAGAACTCCAGGCTCGTTTTTCTTCATCATTGATGAAAACTATAAATTCATGTTAAGCTACCTCCAGTATGCATTCAGTCCAGTTAAAGGCTCAAGTTGTGGTAGAACAGAGCAACTCTGAACACAACTGCAACTGAAACTGCTCTTATTACAATGATAGTGTGATAATGTGTCATCAGTGTAGTGAATGCAAACCTGTTTTATAACCAACATGAGTTGTCTGAATGCACACCAAAAGTAACAACACACTAATTTTCAATAATTTCATTGTATCACCAACCTTTCCACCACACTTCTCCCTCCAGGCAAGGCACTTGAAGCTGAAAGTCATGAAGTCATCTGAATGCGTAAATTGAAAAGCCTGTGTTTTTCAATTAAGTGTAAAATCTGACAAATACACACAATATGTTTAGGACCAGATACTTTGGCAGTCTATGTTCATTTTTCCCAATGGTGTACTGTTTTTTTTTTGTTAAATTCTCCCCATAAGTTGTCCTCATATGATTTCTGTCTTATTATTTTCACTACATATTTACAGTATTAGGATTAAATTATAAAAAGTTGGTTGATCTTGGTAATTAACACAGCAGGTCATAGATATTATTGTGAGTTACTGACAAGTATTAAGGTATGAAGACATCTGCATAAATAAATACATAGATGAAAAATGCATTAAAAATACAAAATACAGAAACATTTTCATTATTATACCATTTATTACATTTATTATACATTTATTTTTCATTTATTTATTCATGCTCATGTCATTTTTTTGTCCCTCACATTAAGGTCCCCGTATAAAGAAATGTCATATACTGTACTTTTATTTGTTGTTTCACATGGAGGACATGTTGCATTAAAATACATTTAGTTGTGCACCTCATTGAAATGCAAAAAAACTGCAGAGCTAATGCTGTGTGTGTGTGTGTGTGTGTGTGCTGCATTTCATTTTTCATCTTGGTAAATTATTCATGTTGATGTATAGCCTTTGACAACAAACAGTATGTTTCTATGATTATGGTAATGTGAAATAGAGGCGTACATTCATTTAATGTATTTTCTGGTGAGAAACCTTGAAAAGCTTGAAAGATAAGTGTCACTGTTTGTCATTGATATAACACATCCGGAAAAAAATATATACAAAGATGCAACGTGTTAAATTAGATTAAATTATTCCCTCTGTAACGGCCGTCTGTTTGGCATTTGAGGATTTTTATAATGTTGTAATTGCTGTAATAACCTATTCTACTCAACACAACCTCCCTCTAGACTACAGTCTGATATTGCAATTATTTCTACTGATTGTGTAATAAATCCTCACAATAGACAATATTTATTTACAATATTAGGTGTATAATTCCAACATGACTGTCCATGACAGTTTGTTACACCGAACCATCTAGGAAGTTGTTGTTGAAAACTGTTTGGAAAAGAGCAGGCACGAAAATACTTTGCAGGTGATTGGATGAACCATCTGTCTATCACTGTCTGTCACTGGCGAACTTCAACCAATCAGAACAAAAACTATACAGTGTAAAAAAAAAGTTATTTTTACAGTAAAAAACTTAAGTTAACTTAAAACTTAATAAATACAGTAGAACTTGTTCTACTCGTACAAGAAATGCAATTAATGCACATTTTTACCATAAAAAAAATGTTGCCATGCTATGACAGTGGTTTTCTGTGCAATTTACTGTCTGACATTATTCAATATGAATTCCTTAAAATGCTGTATAAAGACCAGCAGACCATCATGAGATATCACAGTGTTTTACTGTTACAGAAACTTTAACCTATTTAGAGTTTACAGTCTTACAGTCTTACTTTTTTCACTAAAATTTGTCTAAAATGTAGTCAAACTGTTACTGAAGCCAGTTGGGAGAAGAAATACTCTCCAGTTCTGATAGAACTGATGCTAGCAGCAGCTATGCCAACCTCTTTAGCATCCACCATTGTTATTTAGCGAACAGTATCTTCTTGCTGCATCACACCTAGCGCCTCCTCTAAGGAGGGCAATTGGCCCAAACTGTATTTTAGACACAAACATAGATTAACATGGATTGAAGCCTGGCAAGATGGATTTCCGTGTGATCTTGTGAGTCCAGCTGCCTCACAAGTTAATATACTTGTTTATGAGTGAGGTGCGGGATAATAGTGTATTCTCGGGAGGTGCATTATTACTGAGGCCAGGTAGCAGCAGAAGTTCATCTCATTGAAAGCCTTTATTTCATTGTACACAGCTACAATGAATTTGGAGCAGCAGCTCTTAGTAAAAGCTGCACACATAATTATCACATACATAATACCATGCCGCCAATGCAATACATTTTAGTGCAAGTTTAAATTTAAATTGAGTATGCGTGCACAGCTTTGGAAGAAGCGTATTCCCTGAGTCTTGGTTTTGTT
>NW_023339751.1:25325563-25335705 GCF_004916995.1 Morone saxatilis | reverse complement strand
GAGTGTTTTCACCTCTTGTAGGGCTCATTGGTTGAACTAAAGAGCAGTGGGTGGAACCAAAGGTTTAACAGGCCTTTCTCACAGCAGCATTCTGACCCATCACAGCAAGAAAAGCTCAGATGTAACTAATAGCATCAACAATAGTGAACGATGAAAATGTTATTTACACCAGTGCTTTTCCTGCTATGAGTCCAGATGTATCTTCTGTGAAAGAGTTCCTTTGTTGGCAACATTTGTGAAAGACCCCCTCCAATGTTTTTAACCTTGTTAACATGTCCATTTGATGTACTGTTGCTATGGGACAAATGTATCTGGTTATTAACACTCCCAACCACTAGGGTGGAGCAACAAGTAACTTTACTACCTGTAAGCTACACTTATTGTCTTGATTAGCAGAGAGGATGATTTAGTGGAAGAAGACCCACGCAGATGTAAACATTACCTGAGCTTTGCTAGAGTAGTTAACTAATTATTTGATGAAGGGTCTGAACTGTCTCGGGCCACCATAAAGTGGTAAAATCAACGGGATATGTTCAGATGAACTGTGATTGTCTCTTTTAAGGTATGATAAAAGTAATGAGTAACAATCCCATTTAAATTTCAGTAACTGTAATTGCCTTATTTTATTTGATAATGTCATTAGTTCATTACCACCAAAAGTGGTGGAATATAGTCACGCGTTGCACTGCTGAGCATTTCCTCTTTGGTACTGCAGTGACAGTCTCAGAAACACAAATTCAGACAGCCAGGGTTTCATACGTTGCACACCTAAGGAACCAATACCAACTTGCATAGTGGGGCTTTCCATATCATTCAGCAGCTATGGCAAAATTAGAGTTATCAGAGGAGAAGCCAGTTGTAGCTACGCATCAGTATTCTGCCTGATGCTGTTCCATCCATTTACTCCACTCCACCAAGGAGGTTATGTTTTCTCTGTTATTTGTTTGTTTGTGAGCAGGATTATGGAAAAAAAACAGGCCCCATTTTCATGAAACTTAGTGGAAGGGTGTATGGACTATGGAAGAACCAATTACATTTTGGAGCGGATCCAAACCTCATGGCAGATACACAAATTATTTTTAACATTCATTAACATTGGGAGACAGGTCATATGCTACATATAAGGGACACTACTTACTACACTGGCATTCTCTGTATTAACATTATTAACTATCACTATATACAGACATTTTCCCATTTTGTCAAAAAACGGCTCCTAAAATAGAGGAAGGGTCCCAAGCACAAAATATGGTTAGCCTGTGTCTAGTTGTCACAAAGGTGCTGTAGGCGTGCTTCCACTATTATAAACACCATCAAGTAATTTACCTGGAACAACAGCCAATGCCTATGCTGGATCCTAATAAACAAACAAACAAAAAACCTTATGTTTACATTTATACTATGTATATATATTATGTATGTAAGTCAGAGTTTCCAAGATTTATTTATTAAATGACTGTATGAAACAATACAAGGAAACATCTTGCACAGTTATATTTTTCTGTTAACCCATGCCTGGGCATCCCGCTGACAAACCACAAGCGTGAACTTAAACAAAACACAAACACACACTTATTGACACACGCAAAAAAGGTTGCATATGGAAGTTACAAACAGATAAAGTACATAAATGATACCCACAAAAAACTAAATTAATCAAAATAATGATAATAAATAGTTGCAGTTACTCAAAAAGTATAGAAAAGAGCACCATACTCTGTAGGACTTACTGACTGACTTTTAAGTAGAGTAACACATTTTAAAGTTTCAAACAGCATAATGTCAGAGATACGTCTTAGGCTTTTGAATTTTAATGAATTATACAAAAAAATCACAACTATTTTTGCAATTTTCACTTCCCACAATTTCTTTGCAAACAAATACCTTAAGACATTGCAACATGCATTGCATTTTTTTAGAAAAGCTGCTGTGAAATCAGGCATTTTAGGCCGCAACAATCCCGAAAAAAGCCTGTGAAATCCTGGTGGGAATGTATGGAAGCATATTGCATTCACTTGAAAAAAAAAAGTTTTTCTGAGTAATTATTTCTGTTTTTCAGAGTAATTTATTGTTATGGTTGGTTTTTCTGAGTAATTCTTTTCAGATTTTCTGAATGATTTTTTTTTCTGTTTTTCAGACTAATTTTGAGACTGAGTTTAGAGAGCATTTGAAACAATTCATTCCTTTATTGAGAGCTCGATTTAACAGAAACAAACATGACCGGCTTGTTTAGTTCCATCAAAGTTTTTCTTTGATCTGGGTTTATAGACACTGGGAGATAGTCCTGTCTTTAAGTCATCTTTAAGTCATATAGATGGTGTTATCATTAGTTACTCCGAAAAACAGAAAAAATTACTCCGTAAAACAGGAAAAGAATTACTCAGAAAAACAGGGGGGAAAAAATGTCAGAAAAACAGAAAAAAAAAAAAAAAAAATACGTTTTTTTTTTTTTTCAAGTGAATGCAATTTTTTATCCAACACCGCAAACTGGAATGACCTCACTCTGATTTATGTAGGAGTAAACAACCCGTTTCGTCTGCAGCTTCTTTAGGTTCGCTCAGCAAACTTCAACATTTAAAAAACATAAAATCATTTGTAGAAAGTGGTGCTGTCTTCTTTCCTGTTCTCTGATTCCTATGAAGAACCTGGTGGGACCCTGCCTCATTTTTTCTACTGTCCTCCTCCAGCAGCGAGCTGGATGTATGCACTGCTCTTACACTTTAAGTGCTGTTTATATGGAGCACTTGTGTGTGGATGCTGTGCTGTAAACTGAGCATAGCCTGCAGTCTGATGCACTCTGCTTTAATCCAAACCATCCAGTCGGACTCAGTGAGGGTATTTACTCACACTGCAAACCCGTAACCATGGAAGTATGGGGAGACGCAGAGGCGAGGGGGCAAAGGAGTGTGTGTTTGTTGAGGAAGGGGGGATGCTGAAAACAGAAGAACAGAAAGGGAGAGGGTTTTTTGCTCACGTGTATAAGTGTGTCTGTGGTGGAAACTTGGTGTGTTTGTGTGTGTGTGTGTGTATGTGTGCGTGTGCATATGCAGTGGTACCTGTGCTCTGTCTCAATCTGTCAGCCACTCTGACACTGAGATCTATCTTGCAGCAGTGGGCAGGAGAGAGGGAAAGAGAGGACAGTAATTAAACCTCTTGGTGGATAGTGTGTGTGTGTGTGTGTGTGTGTGTTTTTCTGTCTTTATGAATGTGTATGCATCTGTGTGTATTTGTGTGCAGGTGTCTGTAGGTGCACATTCATTTTGCGTACAATGTGTGTGTGTGTCCATGCATTTTTGTGTTTGTTTTTATGCATTTGCAACAGTTTCTGCATGTTAGTGTTCACATGTATTCACAACAAAGTGGGTATATGTCAGAATAAGTGTCCCAGCATGTGTATGTGCAGTGTGCAGGCACACTTGTGTGTGACACTTTTATTGCCAGTGGATGGAAGTAATATCTCGTCTACAAGGTCCAGACGTCGTTGACAAAATGGCGTCTTAATTTCCTTCAGGGAGCAGTGACTCTCTCCATCAACTCCACATCAGCGCTAAACTCAATCACCCAGCAGGCCGAGCGACAGGCCCAGGCCATGCTTCACATTTCCATTAGCCTAATGTTTATTTACAGCTGCGAACCCCGAGCAGCCTTTATGTTATTGCGCGCAGATCCCATTTTATCCCGTATGACAATAATGAAGTCAGGAGTGGGTTAAGTTGAGGAGCGGAGCAGTGTTTGCTGAAAGCCATGTCAAGAGGCTGAGTGTTGAAACTTGTTTAGGTTTCATTAAGAATTAAGACGAGTCGCTTCAGGCTTCAGATGGAAGAACTGCAGTGCAGACCTAAAACAAATACTGTATGTGTAACAAGTTAAACTGGAAGTCAGGGTTTGAATCCAAATTAACCAGAAAATAGCCATGGTCCACCTGGTTCCAATTCAAAAGCTCCTCACATTTTTAAGGGAATTTCTGAGAATTCAGATAAAGAGGGTGCTAATCTGTTCATGTTTCAGTATTAGGTGTTATGTGAATGCTGGTAAGATGTTGTCAGAAGATGACATCCTTGAAAGTGAGCCAGTAACTCTGCAGCATCATGCCATTTTATTGCTGTTTTCCACCTAATATGCACATTTATGTTCTTTTAATGGAGTAGTTTGTTCTGTCTGTCCCTTTTTTATCTGGTAGGTGGAGTTAACGGCAACACTACACCAAGAAGTAAAACTGAAAGAAAATCCATTATAAGCCTTTTTCTTTTAATCATATGAGCATTTTCTCTACATGAATACCAACAGATTCACCTATGCTCACATGATTTGCTGTGTAAAGTGTCAGTGTGTGACTTGTTGCTGCTGGTTGGTAATGATGGCTTTGTATGAACAATATTTTTTTCACTGAATAAAAAATTACAAAAAGCTGTAACATAGTCACTGACAATGTTATTTTTAGGTTCCTCTGCTGCTGATAAATAATTATTGATAAAGCAAACCTGTGTAACTTTGGTAAAATGGTGGTAATTACAGGATAAGTGCACAATAAATTTGCCTACTTTTCCCAACAGTCTTAAGTCAGTCCCCTCTTTTACCCCTTTTTCACAGCAGACATTTGGACTTCTCATAACATAAAATGCACAAATGAAACTAATAGCATTAATCATGTCTTTTATTAAAGGAGAGTAGGATTAAGTGGCAGATTGTAACCAACTGAATACAGCTCGCCTTCCAAGTGTGTAGGAGAAACTACAGTGGGACTACGGTGTATAACTCACGTAAAAACATCTATTAGACTCTTGTATAGCTACTTGTGTTAAAATCATATTAAATATGTAGGGCTGCCTCCTAATAGTCTACTTAACTGTTAGTAGTGAGAGGACTCTTAGTCAACCCACTTTTTATTAGTTGGACTGTTGGACCTTGTCACTGGGAAAAAAGTGTCAGAGACCATTTCTCTTGTAGCACGGTATTGCTAAATGTACTAGCTGCTACCACTAGCTTATTAACGCTCCCATTAGCTGACTTTACCCGCCTTGCAAGCTTGAAGTACCAGAGAAGGTTTGTTTACACCACTAGCATAGTAATGGGCCGGAATGAGCACCAGAGCCACAAGTTGCAAGTGGGCAACCTCCAAGTGACCATGACCACTAAACAGGGACTACAAAGACACGGCGGGACAGGAGAGGCATGAAGTAGGAGGAAGTAAGTTTGTAGCAAGTGTGTGTTGGACTGCACAGTATTTATATCCCTTGTCCCTTGTCTTATATATTGAGACAATGTCCCACATTTTGATTGGCTCTCAAAAGTCAAATTACTGCAGTACAGACGATTCTCTAAAATCTGGTTTTATCCAGTGGCTGTGAAGAAAGCAAGGCAGGCTGTCACCACAAGAAAAGGAAATGCACCTACAACAAAGACTGGGAAATAACTTTGGGAAGCTGATGGAAGGCGACTATGACAGGGTATCGCATAAGACCATAAGTGAAACTTTAGCCTCCTTTTATGCTAACTGTATTTACTGAGTGTGGGAGTTAAGCAAAGTTGCATTCACACGCTAAAGGCCTAACCTGTAATCCACACCGTTGTGCTACTGAATCAATCAGGGTTAGGGTTTACAGAAACTTTGTGACAATGCTGAAAAATAATGAAAATGTACTGATGTTTATCGGATCTAAATGTACCATTAAAGTCGGTTCAGGATCAGGTCTTCCCAAAGATCACCTGTATAGTATACAGATCAATTTTACAATAAATATGTAATTAATTAGTCATATCAGAAGTGGACAACACAACACTGACTGGAGCAGATCTGGTCAATAGAAAGACTGTTTATAACCTGACTGATATGTGAAGACCAGACTGCACACACAATCACAGACCTCATCTCCCATGTATTTCTTGCATCCACCTGGTTCATCGGCTGTGTGTGTGTGTGTGTGGGGTGTGGTGTTGTGGTGGTGTGTGTGCGTGCGTGTGCATGCTGGCTGTAGGTGGGCGGCTGTGCGTTGCCGCGGCCAGCTTTGAGAGGGTAATCCATCTCCATCACTTAAATGATTATCCCCATTAATCTGCTGTAAAGTAATAAAGTAAACACCATTCCCCCGTCCTCCCCCTCCCTCTCCTCCGCCTCCGCTCTGGATGGAGGTTCATTAAGTCTTTAGTACATTAATACGTCTTCATGTCCCCCTACCGTTCCTATCACCTGGTGCTTGGGGCCCCAAGAGGCCCTGGCCCATAGTAGTATGCGCACCCTAATATCGTATAACTCACGAAAAACTATTGTCATTAACCCGCGTTCACAGAATCCTTAACGCATTTAAGGAAACGTCATGATTGGTAAGTGGAGAGCGAGATCAGACGGTCTTTGTCATGAAAATCCTGTAAACGAAGGTATGTTGCGTGTGAGCTACGTTGGAGACTGGGAATTGCATGCCTTTATTAATAAAGGTCGTCAATCAGGGAGTATTGCAAATTTATGAGTTCTTGCTAACGTTGCCGGCTGAAGGGAATTGAGTGCTCTACAGGCGTATATATTTTGGAAGCCAGAGGGCCAAACTGAATATGCCGCAGTACCGCGCGTGAGAATTGAAAAGTGAGAAGGTTGTAGCGAGCGAGGCTGGTTGTCATCTGACCTGGTAGGCCTCTATGGGTGGAAGGGAGGGGGCGGTGAACATGTGGCCTGGGCGCACCGGGGTTGTTTTGTATCCCCCACCACGTGCGTGTGCAGGATATGCAGAAAGGTTGCCAACATGAGGCCAAGTATTGAGTTGCCTGGCGGAAGCCTGTGAGGCGGGTGGGGGCGCAGTAAACTTCAAGGAAGAGGCACACTTTACAGTTTTAAGCATATAGTAGAGACAGGGGAACGGGGGGACAGGCAAGCTAGAGTGGACAAGTCTAAGAAGTGAGATGCGATGTGGCCCAGAGGTATGTACAATGACTTTATTGAATACTTGGTGGGCGTCAACCGCGATTGGGTGGTCTATTGCCGCTGTATTGAGCTATTGTGAGAAGTTAGGTGTAGGCGCATGAGGTGCAATGCTTTCCTGATATGTGAGGCGAGGTGAACTCTAACAAGTTGATGAAAGCGCCTGTTGGTGAGTATTGGTGAAGGGTGTTGTTGTGTGTGTGGGGGTGGTGGTTTGTTATTAGGTGGGGAGTTAGGTGAGAGGGTTTGACGTCATAATAAGTACGGGGCAAGCAGCGGCCAACACTCCAACAACCATAAACAGTGTCCCAGATTGAAAAATAGACGCCAAGCACTTCTTCTGCCTTACGCCCAAATCTCTCCTCTCTCTCTCCTCTTTCTCTCTCCTCTCTCACCCCCCCCCCCCCCCCCACCACACTCACACACACACACACACACAACAACACACTACATACACAGCAGCAAAGCTCTCCCCTCTTGTCCCTGTCACCCCACCTCTGCAGTCCGGCCTCCTGTCCTGTCCCCATGTCAATCTCCGCCCAAACCCCAGGACAAGCACAAGGGCAAAAAACACTACTTGCCTAGTGCTGTGTGGTGTGTTCTTAATTAACGACAACACCCACACACACAGGTTTGAGTTATCCTTTGTTGATGTGTGCATGTGGTAGGAGGGGTTGTAATTTACCAACAACCCCTTTTTAAATGACCACTTTGTTCGACATGCCTAGGGAAAACATGCCAAACAATCAAAGTCTAGCAACCAATTATGAGGCGACCCATGCCGAACAGTTGCCCCCAGTCGTCGTGAAGACCTGGAATGATTGATCACCCCGTCAAAAACGGCAATGAGTCCTCTAACGGCTGATCAAGAGGAAATTAGCCGGTGGCGACCGCCGCGGGGCGCCCATCGAGTCCCGCACCGCAAAATTAAATCCACTGACCTCATCACACTATCCGACTCCCAGTGGACACTCCTTACCAAAGACACACACACACCTTTCCCCTCTTCATCTCAACCAAACCTCAGACATCATAGGAGACTCACACACGCAGTCCATGACTACCCTCTTTCTCTCTTTCTCCTAATCTCTTCTCCTCACACCACACACAGCACCACAAGATTCTTTCTCCACTCTCCCTTTTCATAACACAAAAGAAACAGGAGAAAAGAGAGCCAGGGCCCTCGCCCCAAGCACCCAGGTGATAGGAAAGGTAGGAGGGGACCACTGAAGACTATTAAATGCACTCAAAGACTTAATGAAAACCTCCAAATCCAAGAGCCCGGGAGGCCCCGGAAGAGAGGCGGAAGGGGAGACGGGGGAATGGGTGTTTACTTATTACTTTACAGCAAGATTAAGGGATTAAATCATTTTAAGTGATCGAGATGATTCACCCTCCTCACAGCTGGCCGCGGCAACGGCACAGCGCGCCCAAACCCGCTACAGCCAGCCATGCACTATTCGCACGCAACACACACCACCACAACACCACACCCCACACACCACACACACAGCCGATGAACCAAAAGGTGATGCAAGAACAATACATGGAGATGAGGTCGTGATTGTGTTGCAGTCCTGGTCCTTCACCAATATCAGTCAGGCGTTATAAACAGTCTTCTAATTGACTGGCAAGATCTGCTCCAGTCAGTGTTGTGTTGTCCCACTTCTGATATGACTAAATTAATTACAGTTATTGTAAAATTGATCGTGTAATGGCTATACAGGTGATCTTTGGGGAATACCTGAATCCTGAACCGGATACTTAATGGTACATTTAGATCCGATAAAGCATCATCACATTTCATTATTTCTCAGGCATTGTGCCACAAAGTTTCGTAAACCCCCTAAACCCTGATTGAATTCAGTAGCTACAACGGTGTGGATCAGTTAGGCTTTAGGCGTGTGAAGCAACTTTGGAAATTAACTCCCCCCACCCCAGTAGACATACCAGTTAGCATAAAAGGAAGGCTAAAGTTTCACTTATGGTCTGATGGGTATCCCCTGTCCAGTCGTAGGTCCCTTCGACAATCAGCTTCCACAAAAGTATTTCCCAGCGTCCCTTTGTTGCAGGCTGGCATTCCTTTTCTGGCTGGCTGACAGCCCCTGCCCTTGGCTTTTCTTGCACAGCCCACCTGGATAACACGCAGAATTTTTAAGAGAAATCGTCTGTACTGGCTGCAGTAAATTGACTTTTGAGAGCCAATCAAGGAATGGGACCATTGTCTCAATATATTATGACAAGGGACAAAAGGATATAAATAACTGTGCAGTCCAAAACCAAGGGCACTTGCTACAGCAACTTACTTCCCCCTACTTCAAAAATGCCTGCTCCCTGCCCGCGCCCGTGTCTTTGTAGTCGCCTGGTTAGTGGTCATGGTCACTTGGAGGTTGGCCCCCACGTGCAACTTGTGGCTCTGTGGCTCCATATCCGGCCCATTACTGATGCAAGTGTGTAAGACCAAACCTTTCTCTGGGTACACGTCAACTTGCACCAGGCCGGTAAAGTCAGCTAATGGACGTTAATGCAACAGCGTAGCAGCTAGTACTAGTTTGAACAAGTAGCCGTGCGAGCAAGAGAAATGGTCATCCTTGACACTTTTTTCCCAGTGACAAGGCCAACAGTCCCCAACTAAAAGTAAAAAAAAAATGGGTTGACTAAGTCTCTCCCCACTATTATGTTCGGTCTCTCCACTACCAACAGTTTAAGTAGACAGTTAGGGAAGGCACGCCCTCTACATATCGTAATATGATGTTTACAACCATAGGTAGCTAACCACAGGCAGTCCTAAAGAGTTTTTACGGTGAGTTAGTACATCCGTAGTCCCCACTGTAATGTTTCGTCCTACAACACTTGGAAGGCGAGCTGTACTTCAGTTGGTTACAATTCGCCAACTTAATTCCCTACTTCTCTCCATTTACAAAAAGCACATCGTATTGCAATGGCTATGAAGTGTTCATTTGGCATCTCTTTTATGTTATCGGCACAGCTCCAAATGTCTGCTGTGAAAAAAAAGGGTAAAAGAGGGGGCTGAACTTAAGACTGTTTGGGCAAAAGAGGCAAATTTATTGTGCACTTATCCCTGTAATTAACCCCATTTACCAAAGTTAGCAGCCAGGTTTTGGCCTTGTATCAAAATAATTATTTAGGCAGCCAGCCAGAGGAACCTAGAAAATAAAACATGTGTGCGAGTCGACTAATGTACACGGCTTTTTTGTAATTTTTTATTCCA
>NW_023339751.1:25318788-25325538 GCF_004916995.1 Morone saxatilis | reverse complement strand
CACAAAACTAATTCTTGTAATCAATAGCTGTTCTTTGTGTTCAGTGCTAATTTGCATGCTAACATGCTAAGCCAAAATGGTAAATATATAACCAATGTGAGCATGTTAGCATCCTGGTGTTAGCGTTTAGCTAAAGCACTACACCGCACTGCTGCATGACATTTCAGTGATGTTGATTTATAAGTGGCTGAAGTTTATACCTGGTAAACCACTGAATGTCTATTATAGAGGTATTAAATGAGAGAGTGATTTTCATCCCATGTCTTGTTATAAGTCTGTTTTCAGTCTGCCACAGCTTTCTGCATCAGTATCTGCCTAAATTATACTTCATACTGTTGGAAGCGTCACTTCAGCTGAGTAGGATTACAGACCGTATGACAGCAGTGACGTCTCAGTGCGGTTACACTCTGATACTATAATTATACTTCATTAAATTTAAATAAACTTTAAGTACTCATAAAGGTTTTAGGGTCAGCTCTTTTCATTTATGGTCCAGCAGAGGTGGAAGAAGTCCTCAGCTCTTTAAGGCAAAAGTAGTAATATGTAGAGTTAGAAAGGCTCTTATAAAAAAAAGTTCTGAAAGCAAATGTTTACTTAAATATTTACAACAAGGAGTTTTTGACTGGTCATATGGCCTACAACAAGAACATCAGCGAGAGGATTATATCTGTAGTTATTCTTAATGCCTGCCACCGGGTCGGATTCAGTCGGTTTCCCCTTGAAATCAATGAAACACTACTGCTTTTATCCACAGGGGGCGCCAGAATTTACAAGAAATTAAAGTTCCTTGTAGGGTCTTTAAGTATATGAATAAAACATAACTTGTGTAATGTACCTGATGTAACCTAAGTAAGTGATATAAGTTAACTTATTTACGTTACTTAAAAAAAATTGTTTTACTTTTGGTTTACATACAAGACATGAACAGCAGTCTCCTGGGTTAGTGTCCAGTGTTTGTTTGAGCCATCCATAAACCCCACCACCTCCATATGTGGACTTTCTCGTTCTTTATACTACTTCTCCTGACTTTGATGGCAGGAGCATCAACGAATGACTATAGAGGGATACCTACAGCATCATATTTTAAATAGGAGGGCTATTGACCAGGTTGCAGTATTTGACGACTTGGGAGTGAGACCTACGTAGTTGGCTGCTACGACAACCCAGACTCAGATCAGAGTCATAAAATGGATGGATTGATGGATCAACTTTTTTCTGAAATGTTGCAAGAGCACCACTGTTCTCTCTCTGTTTTGTTTTTTCAGCCTGCTGGGACATTTGACATTTTCCCAATATGAACACATGACTTATGTGTAGAACACAGTGAGCAATGTACACAGGTGGCACAGGGGTAAAACATTCATCCACCACCCCATTACTGGTAGCTCTAACTTGGCTGTGTGCTCTAATAGACCCGATTGGGTTGGTCAATGGGCAGCCAGTGAAGGATTATGTCGTTATCACTGTATTAAGATTTTTACTTGTACGCTCTTCCTTCTTTTCTGCTTCAAATTGTCCAGAAATGTGTGTGTGTGTGTGTGAATGGTTAAATGATCATGAAAATGATATGAATCATATGTTATGGCCTTCACCAGAGACAAGTAACAGGTTGTGGTGCGATAAGGCAGTAATGAGTCAAGTGTGTTGTGTGGAGGCAACATGGACTGAGTTGGTGGGGATTTTAATGTCGTAATTTTTCTTGGCTCTTTTCTTTAAATGAGACTGTCATGACATCAAAACAGATAGGGCCTGGCCCAAAAGGGGGTAAACTGACCACAAAAGGGGATGTCTGATAGCAATGTCATACATGTAGGAACAGCTTTATTAATCGCCAGTGGGATAAATTATTTGCCTCCAAATCAACTCATGTAAATAATTACATTGTATTCACAGTAAACAAGCTGACGTAGCTGACAGAGGGGGATAAACAAATATCACCCAAGCTAGGGGATAGCAAAAGGGATCAGAAACAAAACATTGCCTCCTGGAAACCAGCACAAAGTTAATAAGAGAACTCAAATCTGTATCCAGTAACCTATAACTTGTTTCAACAAACCTGAACCCTGTATCTGTTACATGTACCCTAAAACCTGTACCTAGATCTGTGCTTCCCTGCTTTTTCCCTGGTCCCGTCCTGCTATCCTGGGGATTCAATACTTCTGTTTGGACTTGTCAGTAAACCTTTGTATCTTCACCTCTTCAATAAATTCCTGAACTGCTGCTGTCTTCTTTGGTTGTCTGCATTTGGGTCCACTCTCTGTTGCCTCATTACGTTCCTAATAAGGAATCACATCATTTCTTAACCACTCAACGGCTTTTCATTTGTAAACAGTTAGTGAAGGTTCCCATACTTTGTATGTTGGGATTTCCAAAATTGGCCTAGCCTAGGCCTTATATAATGTACCTTAACACTGCATGTGTCTAATAAACTAAATAAGTTTTGCCCTCACGGTTTCTGGTCATCACTATGGGAAGTCTGTCACAAAGACAAAAAGACATAGAGCTGCCATGTTTCCGGAAAGTAATTTCCAGGTCAAGGGTTAGAAGCCATCATAACTCCTGGGTGAGTGTGTTTCTCCAGTTTCCTGGAGCTGGTCGGAAGTTCTTGACTGCATGCCTCTCAGGCCTGTCACACTCAGAGATATTTATGAGCTGGAAAGCACAGAGTTCACACATCAGCCTAACTGATGCTGGTCCATAAATATATAGTATGCCAAAATGTGGTTCCTAATTCTGCTCCTTAGGGCCCTAACTGCAGCATTCACCTGGATTAAATCAGTCCACATGATAGAGCTAAAATGCAAACTAGCAGTCAGTAGATGACTGATGCCTCTGTTTCTGATTTGGTACAGTATTGTTAGTGCTGGTACTTCTCAAATATCCCACATGTACCTTATTTGTCCCTGCCATTCAAAGTGTTTGTTTTTACCTTTTACTGAATACAATACCCAGGGAACTGCCTCAGGACATAAAAACTAAAGAGAGAAACTGTATTTTCAAAATGACAGCAGTGTTAAAATGGTTTTAGGTTCAGAAAAATAAAAGCTATTTAAATCTGTCTTGTATGAACTTTCCTTTCCATCTTACCAGTCCAGAACGCCCCTATCTACAGCCAGTGTTTGATTTGTCACTTATAGGCTACTGTAAAAACATGGCGAATTGCATGGAAGGAAAGCCACTGAAGAAAAGGAAAACTGACACACAAACTATGGAAGGTGTGAGAGACCTAGGAGTATGGCAGAGCATTATTTGTTTTTTTCAATGTTTTTCTTTTTCCATTGTATATTCCACTTCCAATTGGATTTTATACAGTTTGCTGTAAGTACGGCAAAATACAAATGTTGCCATGTCTTAATGTGTGTCAACCAAAAAGGTAAAGCACCATTGTGTAGGGAATGTATTTAGGAATGAAAATGGGCAAACTATGGTGTCTGCAAAACTTGTGAAAGAGCCCATGTTTGCTTTGTCCAAGTTACTTAAGACTCAATATCAATAAGTTCAATATGGGAGACTCCATGGAAGAGGACCCGCTCCCACTTTAGATAAAAACTGCTCATTCTAAGGTAACAAAAATATAACAATTCTTAATATCAGGTGATTGTACACTAATGAAAATATACTTTTGAATACAATACAATTACATACTGGATCTTCAAGTTGTTCATTTAGTGTTGTGTTTAGGGCACACTCTGCAAGATATGTGTCAAACAGGAGTTGTGTGTCAAGTCATTGTGGTAAGTGTGTGTTAGGTTGTGGTGTCTGTGTGAAAGAAATCTGTGTTAGCAATGAAGAACAGACAGAAATGTCAACAACATTTGTTATTTTAAGGTAAGTTATGTCCTGTAACCATTTCTTCCACCTAATACTCTTCCTCTTTTGATGATAAAGACCTCTGTCCACAGAGGGAGCTGCTCAGTAACTCTATCTGGCTGCTGGAAGGCAGTGTTATGTCTAACACCAGTCTGTTTACTGGTTTGTTGCTCCTCTCTCTGGCCTCTGATCCAGGCCGCTTGTTTTAGGTCAGGACAGTCCATTAAGCCAATTAGAGGTGACCTTTGACGTCTCGAAAATGAGAGAATAGGACAGAGGGGAAAATGTATTTACACCACTCACTACAGACACACACACACACACACACACACACACTTTCAACTCTCACCTTCTAATCTGTTTGTGTGTTTCATCTGCCTGTCTCTGTCTTTTAGACACTCATCACTTCCCTTTGGGAGGCTTCATCTTCCTGTCTAAATTACTGACGCGCACACACACACACACACACACACACACACAGGCTACACACAGATAAAATGAAGAATGAAAATGTTCATTCAGTGCCACATGCTGCTCATTCAGCAGCGCACACCCATGGAAAATTGTTTAACTGGAAACCATAGAAACCACAACCTTCCACACACAAGACAATGGAAAAACAACAGTGACTGCTGCACTTGAGTTTGTCAGTGTGATTGCAACTTAATGAAGTGACAGAGCAGGTCTTGGCTGAACTCAGACAGATCTGTTAAAATGGTTTAGAGAGGAGAGGAGGGGGGAGGAGAGGAGAGGAGAGGAGAGGAGAAAACAAGGAGGGGAGATTGTATAGGAAAGAGCGTATGCATGGAGCAACAGAAGGGGTGAGAGGAGGAGATAAAGAGAGGGAGCATAGGAGTAGTAGAAGGAGGAAGAGGAGGAGAAGGAAGAAGAGGCCCTGGATCAGTAGCTGCAGCTCATCTCTACTCTGAGTGGGGCTGAGGAGACACCACACCTCGATCTGGATCTAAGCACGTCATTAAGGCAGCAACACACACCCCTGGGGCTATACAGGCACCAGCCAGTCTGTTTTTTGAAGTGTGTGTGTGTGTGTGTGTGTGTGTGTGTGTGTGTGTGTGCTATTATTGTTCTCATTTCAACTCCAGTTTTAGTGATTTTCCTTGTTTTGTGGTACTTATTTGAAAATAGTTTGAGCTGTTGGTGATTGTATTTATTTCTTTTTCTGCATCATTTATTCATTTGTTACATTTTATTAATTTTGCAAGACTTTATAATGGTCTATTTGTAAATTGCCTGTAAAATACAAGCATTAAAATATACACATCGCTAATAATACTGCACTTAATGGTTGATGTGATCCAGGCTTGGGGAGTAGCAGATTATTTGAGTTGAGTTGAATTGAGTTACATAATCAGGATACAAAAAAGTTAGAAAAATGACATTATGAGACACATGTGGTAAAAAATGTAGATTATTTAGCAGAATTACAATTTTAATCAGTTTTTGTTTAAAAATACAAAGGACACATTTCAGACCCTAAAATCTTTCAATTTCCCATTTTTTCCATCTTCATTTCAAAGGTCTCATTGTTCTGTTGTCTTACAGAATACACTTTCACTTACACAGTATCTTGTTTTTATTTGCATATGTAATCTAAAAGTAACGGAATGTAATCAAGTTACTTTAATATTGATACTTGGATTGGGTTACTGACTACATTTTTTAACAGCTAATTTGTAATTGTATAGATTACATTTTTAAATTACCCTACCCTGATGTGCATAAGGGCAGCTGTCTGTGGAGTTTTACAGAGGGGCTGCAGTGCGAGCCTGCGAGCCTCAGCTCAGGGTGTAGATGACCTCGAGATACAAACAGATGCCACAAACTGATCTCAGGCACAGTTAGCAAAATATACATGAAAAACAACCGCCAATTAGAGGCATATCTAAGGTGGACCTAAGGAATTTTGTTTTTCTTAAACTTTTTTTTTATTATAATCAGAATATATTCGTTGTGTCCAAGCAGAGGGCCATATATCAGATTTTCTTGAGACAACTGAAGGTAACCCCCAGGGATCCATTTTGGGACCTGTTTTGTTCTTTATTTTTATAAATGACTTAGGTAATGACATACAAGCTAAAATACACTTTTATGTTGATTACACAGTAATTTATACACATGCTGCATCCATAGAAAATGCGATGTAAGAGCTTTAGACTTCATTTCAGAAATTACAAACTTCTCTGCTGAGTCTAAAATTGGTTTTAAATGATTAGAAAACAATGGTGTTCTCTAAAGCTCCCTTAATTGATGAGTATTTTCACACCTGATGGTAAATTTCTTAAAAGAGAGATTTTTGATCTCAATGGGACTTCTTGGTAAAATAAGGTAAAATAATAAATAAATAAATAAATAAACTACTTTATGGATTTAGTAAATGTGTTTTTGAAGGAAATGTAGCTGCTGCTGGCATTATATTAATTTGTCATGTTTTTACAACATTCGGAGGTGGTTGTAGGCACAAGATGTTATAAGTGAACATTTTGCAGTAGTAGTCCAAGAGGCATTACTTTTCTTCCTGTACTTTTTGGGACACAGTATTTTTTTCTTCCAGCTCTTAAATCTAAATACTTACATTGTCACTTGTGTGATGAAAGACCAGTCACAGTCAGTCACATGTTAAATTTATTTTACATATGCACAATTCTTACATACGTTTTCTAACTTTTGTACTAAATCTGGTTGAAATACAGTTTCACAACTTTCCAGATACCAGTGGTAGGTTACTGTACTTAAGTACAAAAAAGTACAACTTTCTACTCCATTACATCTCAGAGGGATTTTTCTTTTCTTCTGCCACTACATTTGTGTAAAAAACATGTATCTAATACCTAATACCACTATATGACCTAAACAAGGCCATCACCAAGAATATAATGCTATTTCTATATAGTTATTGGGAAAGGCGCTATACAAGTACAG
>NW_023339751.1:25303365-25318729 GCF_004916995.1 Morone saxatilis | reverse complement strand
ATCTGAATATTTCTTCCACCAGTGCCTACAACACAAGCCTTGTGTTAATTTAGTAAGATTTGATGGTGATTATGCTAGAAATTGCAAAGAAATTAAAGTTATTATGAAATCCTGTCACTGTGTACACTTAAGAAGTCCAATGTGCGTGTGTGTCGGGGGGAAGGGGTCTGTGTGTGTGTGTGTGTGCTGCTGTGTTTGCGGCTACAGCGTTTGTTGGTAGGTGTATGCTGGCTGCCATAATTGGCAGGACATGGCGCAGCAAGGCCAAATACCATCAGGTCTGGCAAGCCCGTATCCGCAATTCACTGTGGGAATGACAGAACTGTGGTGGTGTCGTGTGGTGGTGGTGTGTTGGTGTGGTGTGTGGATGTGGGTGTGTAGTTGGTGTGTGTGTGTGTGTGTGTACTGAACCCCATACATCAAGTATCACTTTAGTGTATGTTTTCATTCTGCATAATCTGATGTATTTTCCTGTGTGTATGTGAATCCAGGCAACACTTCTGGAATAAATCAAACACAGTTGCTCTTATCCAAATACTAATGTGCATTTAATACGCTCAGCAGAACATTAGCAACCTTCCATCAGAGGAACTGTTCCTGTTTTCACTAGGAGCCTGTGGTCTGGAAGTCTGATAGCTATTTAAATAATAACAATGATAATAATAATTATTATTAAATGAGACGAGGCACAGAAATACTAAAAGCAATAATAACAATAATAATAGTAATAATCATACAGAAATGTTGTTTGAAAAAAAGTTTGGACAGTGAGTTTAAGAGTAGAAATATTTGGGAAGTCACAGAATTAGGATGACGTACAGGCCGGACGGCTGTTCTTTGGGGTCCCTGACAGCAAATACACATCCTTCTGTAGTTTTGGGTCAAAACCTGAGGATTACCAGTTTTTTCTCACAAATAAGTCCTGAAGCTAGAAAATGCAAAGCTTTACGGAAGGCAGGGAGGACAGTATCAGGGGGACAGCTGCAGCACAGACCTTTTCTCTTGTCCACAGGAGGCAAACCGCGTCATGGAGTCCACAGCTTAAAATCAGCCCGATCTGATCAGTTTACAGAGTTACTGCAGAAAAAGTGATTCTCCACTTGGAAAGTAAATAGTACAAAATGGAAGTTAGCCTATCTTTGGTGCCAGCCAGGGAAAAGTTTACAGAGACAGGGGAGGGACGAAAGAAATATGACTTATTAAAGATGATATTTGCAGGGAAGGCTCAGGGTTAGGCTGATGAAGAACAATAGAGGTCTCATCTGTCCAGATGTTTATACTAGAGCATGTCAGGTTGTTTTACCTGAGGGACAGTCTGTATGCATTAAGGTGAGTTTGACGCATTGGATCAATGTTATACAATTGCAACATCAAAATATCTATGTATTGATTTGAGAGTCACGTGGTCATTTGATTTGAGGGCAAACCATTTCTATGTCAGGAATATTTCTGTTTTATGGTCAGTTTATCTAACCGTTACTTTCATGCTGCACCCGTGTTTCTTTCATCCTGACAGACATTAAGTGCCACCCCTAGCACCAATAGGAAGCGTTGCAGTGCATCAACAGGAAGACACATGCTGCCTTGGGATATTTCCCAACCTCATCAACTGGGTCTCCTCACTCATTGTCTACAGCAGGACTACCCATAGTGGGGCCCGTGAACCAAAGTTGAACCACCACTAGGTTTGATTCAGCCGAGCCCAGCACCACAAGGGGTCTGAAGGGGGTACAGTCAGTTGTATTGTTTCCCCCTCTGTTTAAGCTTTATGTCTCTAAAGAAAAATGGCTGGCTGATGTACATGTTACTATCAGGCTGCACTGTCCATAGCACTGAACCGCAGCAGAGGAGATCAACAGACAGAAAGAAAGAACACATCAGTTAGTACGGTTTCTGCTGCTTGTTTTTTGTGGTTGAAAACAGAACTTTTTCTAATTCCCCCATCTTAGCAATATACAGACAGAAGGGAAACGACAGGGAAGTGAAGGGACAGTCAGCTGTTTCTAGCAAAAAGGTGAGTGGAGTTTTCAATCCCAATTAGAACTACAAATACATGCAGGTCTAAATTAGATGCATGGTCTGGATTTTATAGAAATTCTTTGGATGTATAAAACCTCTTAAAGCCTTGAGCGAGTTCTAAGCTGCTTCACCCACACAAATATAAATGTTTAAACCTTTATCAATATGGACACATCATTAGATCAAAATGACTATGTTAAAAAGCAATATTCACACTGGTGTAAATAAACAATCTGATAGTATTTCCCATCTTTGCTGAGCAAGAGTTTTAATAATAATTTAATAAAGGCAGGTTGAGTTCAGTGATTGAAGCAGATAACAGTTTTTTCAATTTAATTTAAGTTTTATGGTATTTTTAATTTTTTTTTGCATTGTAGGTGAGTGAATGAACTGTTAACAGCAAGGAACAAAGAAGTAAATAACATCTGCATTATTTATAATGCGCAACATAAATGTCTGGTATTTTTATTTTACAATTTCCGGTAATGGTGGAGGACGTGTATGTTGTCCACAATACAATATCATTACTCTAAATAACTGTTGCTTACTCTCTGTGCACAGAATGCTCACAGGTCTCTTTGGTTTCTCATGTTTGTTCACACTGAGCTAAAGGATGATGTTCTGTTTTTAGTCTCCCATGATAGTCTTGCTGTTATTTAAGTGGTTCTTTCACCTCAAGAAGAATACTGAACACTGAAAATGACGCAAAATACTTCCACAAATTGCATCTAAAACTGTTGCTGTCAGATGGAGACGGTACAGCTCTGACTGCAGATGTATGGCAGTGCAGTGAAGGCTTCAGGAGTCAGAAGGAGAGGAACAGGCAGAAGTTTTGAGTCCAGCAGGATGAGCCTATCTGTCCTGTGGGACATCTCCCAGCTGCCCGTACCGAATGGATGGATGAGAACTCGAAACCAGAATAATCACCATTGGTCCCATCCCATCTGACGGAGACGGCAGGAAGCAAACACTCGACCCGCAGAGCCTCGGAACAGGACGGAGACACCCACAGTGCACTGGACGGATGGTGGGGGTTGTTGGGGCCTCAGGGTGCTGACAGGGGCTACCATTCCACCGGACATAGTCCACCTGTTGCGTGTGAGTGTGTGTGCGTGGAAGATACTGAGATATAAATCCAAAAGTTTTCTTGAGTGATTCCTGGGGGTTTTCCACCCGCTTCATAAAGCCTGAGTGAAACCAGTCTGTGTTGTCAAAAATAACAAATTCAGTGTCTCGGTGACACACATTTCTCTCAGACGTTTTGTCAAAATATAAAAAACGAATTCTTCATAGTTCTTTACGTCTTTTCGTTTGTTTGTTTTTGTAGGAACAGTGCACAATTAAAGGGAACTGCACCAGAGTTAGCTAACAGCTCATTAGCATCAGTTGTCCCTGGGCAGGTAAACATAAAACAACCACAAAACCTTAAATGGGACGCCTTGGTAGCTCACCTGGTGGAGCTGGCACCATGTACCAAGGCTGAGTCCTTGCTGCAGGGGCAATGGGTTCAAATCTCACTCACTCCATCTTTCCTCTCCATCTCTTAAGCTGTCCTATCTAATAAAGGGGGAAAAGCCCCAAAAAATACAAAGTAAGCATTGGTGGTGACATTTTTGTGCTGACTTCTGCCAGAGCGTATGGCTGGTTTTAAACACTGCAAAGCTTCCTGAGTTTATAACATTTTTTGTGGGTAAGGAATTCCACTTCCTCACCACTTTCACTGAGAAAGCTGACTGACCAAAGGCCGTCTTCCTGATCTGCGGCACCCAGTCACCCCTAGTCGATGCTCTAGTCCTACCGGCACCACCACTGCTGGCAAAGGTCAGGCATCCTCTGAAAGGAGAGGGTGCAAGATCGTTACTAATTTTAAACATCAGGAGAGCATCAGAATAGAATAGGGGAATACGGAATAAATTAGGAGAATGTTGGTCGAAGGATCATTCCAGTTCATTAGAACTAAGGTAGTTAGAACTTGTAGTTTTGGGCCATCATTCTTATCTGCATTAATAACATTGTATTGACCAAGTCAAGAAATCTGGCGACACAATGGTATTCCTAAAGAAAAGTCAGTAAAGACGATCAGTCCTACGATTCTACTGGGTGAAAATAAACCTCCATGTAAGACAAATTTGAAAACAAAAGCAAACAATAACATTAATTCCCAAACAATCTGCCCAACATCTGTCACAGTTTACAGACGCACTTCTTGCTTCAGCTTTATACTTCCTGTGGTTACTGTACCGTCATTATCCTGCAGTTAGTGTCTTTCAATTTGATTTTAATCTTTTTTAAAGCAAAATTATCAATAGTTTGGTATTTTTTTAGGTTTGGTGTGCCCAGTTTCATAGTGCTATTCTCACAATCTGCCAGCTACGTTGAGTCTGTTTTCCTGTACATTTATAATTTAATGTGTTTACTTCCTGTTTTATTTTGTACTTACCTCTCCCTCTTGTTTCAGATCCATTCACTCCCTCTCTCTTGTTTTTTTGTCCCGCCTTGATTACCTGCACCTATGTCGGATTAGCCTCTCACCTGAAAAGTATATATTCCCCATGTTCCTTCCCTTCTGTGCTGATGATGATGAAAAGAACTTGTGTATGCTAAGATAGTAAGTAGCTAACTCAAATACACTCGGCGTACATTTTACTTCTCTGTTAATCGGTGCTTATTGCTGTCCCTATGCTGCTGTACCAACCTGAATTTTTTCACTGGAGATCAATAAAGGTTTATCTCATCTTGCTGGAGACTTTTTCATTTCACTGTGCCCATGTGCAGACTCAAATCAGCAATGAATGCATCGTGCTAACAAGTAGTTGGATTGATCTGCCGCTGAAAATGGTCCCCAACAAATGCACTATTTTCTCCTTAACATTTGTTAAAAACTACAGTGTCCAGCTGTTTTAGCAAATTACAGAGCCTCATTCCTAAATGAAACTGTATTTGGGGGGATGCTTAGTTTACGTAGTAAAAACTGAGCACAGAACCTCTGACAGGGTGTAGGTATGAGTGACTAAGCATGCATTATTATCTGTAGCCTATCTGTTCATCTAACTAAGTGAGTATGGATATCGATATTTTAGATACTCACTCAACCCTAGCAGAGAAGTCAGAAAGTACTGAAAGACAGACTTGCAGTGTCTGTTAATAAAAAGGGACCTTTAATCCATTTGTGCTGCCGAAATCATTTACTCTGGTGGAAGTGTTCTCTGGACTTGCCTGAGTTTTCAAAATTGGTCAAACTGAGTTTTTCTTATCACACTATATTTAGTGTTTGGGCACATGTGCAACTTTTATTTATATGGAATACCATAAAACTTCTAATAATAGCCTGGGTGTTTATTTGCTTAAATCATTGAACTCCCCCTGCCTTTATTGGGGACAGGCCTCTTTTTGGGACAGGCCTTTAATTCCTTTAGCACAAAACTAAACTAAACTCTAACTGCTGCTTCTCTTGAGATTTTGACTAACTGATTTAACTAACATGATGATTGTGATATCTTGAGAGTTTTTTTTCCTCTCTTGTTTACCACCATGTTACGACCCAGTGGGTTTTAAGAGGTTTTATACATCGAGATAATTTCTATAAAATATTTGTCAAAACGTGTAGCTACACAAGGCTTTAAATGAGACCTGTGTCTATTAGGGACCCTGCTTTTATTGGAAGTTTTACAGTATATAGATAGGAGCCTGTCGCATGTGTGTACTCAAAATAATAAAAAATCCCTCCCTTTTAACTTCTTATTCAGGACATTTTTGTTGTCAAATGTGCCCAAAGATTGAATATAGCAAATTGTCTGTATCTCAGCAACTGCAAGGAGCACAGAAGGTATTTTGTAACTATGAAATCACAAGTTAAATGTCAAATATATCCACACATATGGAGTGTTAAAAAAAGAAATTCTATGGAAAATCTTTCTTTTTTCTTTTTTTTTCTTTTTTTGCGTTTTTCCGCATTTTGGAAAAATCCTGATTTTGACCACTGATAAAAGTTAGATTTTTTCATGCTACCAAAACATGAGTTGTGCTATTAGTTACTCACCCAAAGTACAACATTTTCAACATTTCAACATTTGACTTCAGAACAAATGTTGTGGTATTTTTCTTTAATATACTAAATATAGTGTTTGGATGCAAATAGATTAAACAAAATTGATTTTTTGAGTAGCAGCAGGTCAGGAATGTGAAGAGCTACACTGGCAAACCTTAAACCATCAGATACTTCCTGATAGTCAGCTCAAACACATCACCACAGCCAACATTTACCACCAGTTGTGTGCTGTCAGTGTTCCACTATGGGGACATGGTGACAACAATCAAAAACATACATTGGAGTGATGATTAGCCATATACTTTGCAGAACATTATATACTCCACACAATTAAATAAAACACTTGTGGTGGTGTGGTGATGGGTTTGTCTTTGTCCTGTCTAAAGCGTGTTGTAATCATCATGGTAGCACATCAGGCTGATGGTTTCACAGTGTGACTGTGTGATGGATTGTGTTTGGTCTAAAAAGGGACGTTTCACATGAGCTTCACTGATGGTCTGTAGTATCCCAGCTCTGTTGTTGTGTCTATGACTTCAGCTGTAATGACACATGTTGCCATAATTTGTTACCACAGAGGCAACTGTGACCAGGGTTAACAGATTGAGTGCTGATAATGATATTGGATAACTGACAATGACATTTCTTTTATTTTTTGACTATTTCTAATGCAGTTGCACACTTTACAAACATCTCCAACTCATCCAGTCGAAATGATTTTAGGTTTAGAGATGCAGGGTCACTTCTTGTGCCCTTTTCATACTATGTGCATTAGTAAAAGCAATGTGTGTTTGGCTAGTTATTCCCCTGTAATTCAAACTAATGTCTCATAATGTTCACTACCTTTATCTGTTTCAACTAGAGCCTTTCCATTCATCATCAGTGAAGTCAGTGTGTTTGAGATAAACTGCAATGTCCTAGAAATGTTAAGCATTACACACCTAAGATAACCTAAATTTGGTGGTTCTCACTGCAGTCAATGTAGATAAAGTATAAACTCACATGACTGACGAGCTGTTTCCGACAGTCTCCTCATCGCTCCCATGGCTCTATAATACATCCATGATCACTCCACACATATCTGATGGAACCTTCCTCACATTAATACATCAACGTCATCGTCAACGTCAGGAAGTGTCATATTTCCATCCTGTTTTCTGCATTGTTTTCTTCTTTTGAGGCTCAATTGGTGCTCTTTTAATCACATCTTCTTCTAATATTCCAACTGGGGACTTGGCGCCACCTACGGCTTATCTCAATGAACCAACTCCTAATTATCGCATTGCAGTAGTGGATGGTTCATTCACATTTTCTTTTGGTGAATTACTCAAAATTTGGTTGACATTTGTAATAGATTTGGATGGAAACACAGCTAATGAGAGGGCATCGTGGCTTCCTTTTTTAGGTCTCTGAGAATGCTCTCAGAGCATATGGTGGAGTATCCACATTCAGCATTCATTCAGTTAGATTGATCGATGCCAATAGGGATCTTCCTCTGTGGAAATTCACACAGCAACCAGCTGTAATCCCACATCAAAGATCACAGTGAGAAGAGCTTGCTTCATTAACATCTCAAAGTTTCATCTTCCGCTCTGAGAGCTCAGGCAAAGCATCAAGTATTCCCAGTTTCCTCCCCATTCCTCCGTATGGAGCCAACAATTCATCTCATCAACTGCTCAATCCATTCTCCTCAAGAGGTCAACAACACTGAACCTGACTGACAGGAAGCCTTATATGGGCACAGGATGGAAAGCTGTGGGTCATTCGGTCTGTAACTGTAAACCCTTGTATGGGTTCTGTTTTACTGTACCCCAATGCTACATCTAGAGTGTAAGAAAGACAAGCAATGTCAGAATATAAATATCTTGTGAAAAAACAGAGAAAAAGAAAAGAAAGGGTTCAATTTTAAGGACACGGACCATGTAGCTGCTGCGTCCCTGGTTCAAGATTATCCCTGTCAGCTCTCCACTGTCTAATGAAAGCAAAATAGTCCAAAAAGGATCACCTGATAACCTGATTATCCTGATAAAGTGGTTAAAGGGCCCACCACATGACCACAACGATCCTGGTCATGGTTCAGTTCCAGCTGGGGACATTTGTTACACGTCATACCTCCCTCTCCCCTCATTTCCTGTTTGCCTCTATACTGTCCAATATCCAAAGAAGGTAAAAGTGCCAAAGAAAAATGACTGATGATGATGAGCCTTTGATTGTGTCATAACACACCTCTATATAGTATATTTGAACATTTTTGAGTATTTTTTTAAATGATGGCATTTTTGTTGTTGTTATTGTTATTAATAATAATTATTATTATATTTCTATATTATTTTAATATGTAAAATAACATGTCAAGATTATCATGTTGCTCATTTTAGCATTGCTGTAATTGACCAGCTGTATTTATGTTGAGGGACTCATGCTGACTAAGTATAAGTATTAAACTTGCAAACTAAATTATGTGAAACAAATCTCAGTTTATTTGTTGTGTCTTTCTTGCATTGGATGGTACAATCATATAATGTAGTGTCTTAAGTACTATTTAATATAAGAACATCTCGATTGTGTTACATTTTATTTACTTTTAAGAAATATGTGAGGAAATTAAAGGACCAGTGTTTAACATTTAGTAGGATCTATTGTCAGAAATNCACCTGAAAATAAGAATTGTGTTAATTGTTACCTTAGAATGAACTGTTTTTATCTACAGAGGAAGCGGGTCACCTTTGATGGAGTCCTCCATGTTGAACCCCCATGTTTCTACAGTAGCCCAGAACAGACAAACCAAACACTGGCTCAAGTTAGGAGGACACACTCAAAGAGGGTGAAGCAAGTGAGTTGCAATCAGCAATTACACCACTAGATGCCACTACATCCTACACACTGCACCGTTAAAGGTTCGGTATCTAGTGTAACAAAAAGGCCCTATCTAGAGCCAGTGTTTGGTTTGTCCATTCTGTGCTACTGTAGAAACATGGCGGTAGAAGATTATCCACTCCCTCTGTACATAAAAAGGGCTCATTCAAAGGTAACGAAAACACAATGATTCTTATATTCAGCTGATTATACTAATGAAAACATACCTATGAATATTCTATTATATTTCTGACAATAGATCCTCCTCGATGTTACACACTGGATCCTTAAATAACAATACTGCTACATTTTATATTATATATATTAATATTACGGATATTTTGGAAGTCTGTGTATACAGTCCATTCATATAAAAAAAAATCTTTTACCTGCTGAATGTTTCCAGAGTTTGTGATCAGAGGACATCTATACATGTTTACAGATGGGCTGAATTTGGTTGAAAAGTTCATGTTTTTTCACATTTACTTATCAAACACATGGAAGGCATAGTTGGGATATGCTTTACATTTAAATACTGTTGTCATAGCAATATTATAACATGTTGAATTTATTCAAAAAACAAAAATTTTAACCAGATTTAAACCGTTTTCACCAAATCACTGTTCACTGTGTTTAGTTTCTGTTACCACACTTATTGTTGAGGTTTGCCTGCTCTGACCCACATTTTCTCTTTCACTCTCTCTGTCTCTTCATTCGCTGACTGGCCTCCATCAATCACCTGAAAATGGGATTTTCTGGAAGTCCTTGACATTCAGATGATAAGTGCACTGATAGGGAGCTGTCAATCACGCAGCAGGAAGGAAAACAGCAGCCCTCTGCCTCAGCAAGGCCCAGAAAATATGAAGGCTCTCACAGTAGCAGTGTATTCCACATGAGACGCACAAGTAGGACCAAATATGAAGTGAAAGAACTTAGCTAAACTGTTTTTTCCGAGATTTAAAGAGAGTCAGATTATAAGAGCAAGAGAGACAGACGTATTTCTTGTTGCTCCTAGCTGTCATGGCAGAGCTAAACTTCTATTACTGACAGCATACTGTGTTGTTTTATGTGGTGGCACATGTTTTGGTTGTGGGTAATTTTGATTTTGATTCAATATTCATAAGTGTTTTTAACCTATACATAGTTCTAGCCTGAAATGAAACAAATTTTACATCAAAAGGGTTCTTTTCTATGTGGGAAAAATATTAGGAGGTATCACTCATGCTAACTACCAAGGTCCTGTTCTGTTTTTTTGTTTGTTTTTTTGCATCAGCTCTTGTTCACCGGGATATAGCAGACACCCAGGGGTACAAACTGTAAATGATGAAGCAAGAATGGGTGTTACAGATTACTTTATCTGTCAAGGATTTCAAAGTGTCAAGATGTCATGGTTTCACACGTTGGTGACCAGGAAATCAATGACAAAACCCTCAAGAGCATCTATTCCCCCTTGTTCAAAGCATTTGAAAGCGCGTCTTTGCCGTCTTACATTTCTCACTAAAGCAGGGTTAAGTCTGACATATGCACACTGATGGCCTGTAGCAGAACAGCCTGTTTCCCTGACAATGTTAACGTCTATGAATGTAAGTCTACAACATGACCAGGTATGTGTGTGTGTTTCCTCCTGAGGGGAAACAGAGATGCTGTGGGGCTCATGGAGTCCATACGGTGCAGAGAGTTACTGAACAAACAGGATGATCACTCACTTATCTCTGCATCTCAGTACCTCAAAGTGTTATTTCAGACCTGACAGAGAAAGTCTTCATTAACTTCTGTCAGTGTCAAGCTCAAGGTTCCCTTTGATTCATCCAGGGTCCAATACATGCAAAGGTACACATCTGTCAGGATCATGCTGCGTTCATGACAGTGGGGAAGATGGAACAGACCAGCTCTCATTCAGTTGGCTTTCCAAACTAAAGTTCAAATGAATGCTTCCTCCCTTCCTTGTTACTCCAGCATTATGATCTGGAAAACAATTTAGGTCCGCCATCACTGAGGATATTTCCATCCCTTAAATAGTCACCTGGAGAAGCTTAGAATGAGGAACCACACGGACTGGAATCTGTGTATTGATAGGTCAACTGGTCTGATGGGAATGTAAACAGAGCAGCATGTTGTGAAAATAGGCTCTATAGTTGTATACTGTGAAATTCCAGATATTTTGAATTTGATTCAAGGCACAATAATAAAAAATCTTTTGCACAAGTTTGTTTCCAGCGAGTTTCTTGTTTTTCAGGCCCTATTTTTTATAGTTTTATAATTCAGCCCAGTGAACTATGATAACAGTTAGGCTCTTCAACTTCATTACTGAGATCTGTTGACATCACACACTGTTTGAAAACAAATCTACAATGAGTCAAACCAAATAAGTACAATGTGTGAATAAAAGCCTTATGTTCCTTATGTTGTTAAGCTGTGTGTTTATAGTGCAAGACTGTGCAGGGCAGTAAAAGCTGGCCATTACTACGAATCACTGCACAAAAATAAGAAACTACAGTGAGCAGATCTACAATCCAGTCCGTGATGAGAAAAGCCCTTCTCATACTCATTTTCTTTTTGTTAATGTCTAATGAGTGACATTAAATTACCATCATCAAGTCCCCAGACCCTAATCTGGCAAGCGGTTAGGGAAAGCTCATCTTGCATTGAGAGGAGACGCTGACGGACCCGGCGCCAGAGAGGTCGAGGTCAAGGGTCAAGGACTCTGCAGGTTGACCCCCCCCCCTACCCACCCGAGGGTTCAGAATATCAATACCTCCATACACACAATTACAAATATGATCCTATCACCATTCAATGTCTGTTAACTGCCAGCGTACGGTTCCATTAACAGAGTCAAGTATTAGGCAAGACCTAAGAACCATTTGGTTCTTAAAAAGTTGAGTTGAGTTAGCATTTAAAGGATCAGTGTGTGACGTTTTAGATTGCAACTGAACACCGCTGGCGTATTTGACGACCTGTGAATGAGCACAGGCTCTGACATGTGTAGGAGAAACTACGGTGGTCACAAAGCTCCTTTTGTCCATTCTGGGCTACTATAAAAACATGGCGGTTCAACATAGCAGATTTCATGGAAGGCGACCCACAGCATCTGTGGATATAAACAGCTCATTCTAAGGTAACAAAAACATAACGATTCTTATTTTTAGGTGATTTGAAAACATAGCTATGAATATTAGATTCCATTTCTGCCAATAGATCCTCCTAAGTGTTACACACTGGAGCTTTTGTAAAAATATACATTACTGAATATGAATAGTGCCTAACTTATAGTACCTATATGCCTGAAGGTTAGAGAAGCAAGCTTGTGACTGGGAGGTTGTTGGTTCAATCCCTGGATAAGCAGGATAAATCTGGGTGGGGAAAGTGAAAGGCAGCATGCACCAACACTGAGCTGCCCTTGGGCAAGGCCTTTAACCCCAACTTCTCCAGTGGAGGTGCTCAGTGGCAGCAGATAAGACTGTGATTGTATTGGGCAGCTTCTCAGTGATCCCTGGATGATCTCCCTGGATAAATAAAGGTTAAAAAAGGAGCAAAATATCAGATAAAGCAAACGGCCTCATGATAAAATTATTACCATTACAGAAGTGACCATGGTGTTAAATTCAGACATGAGATGTATATGTTAAATTGCTATCAGACTAATGTAAAGGGCTGTGTTTTTGAAAGGGGCTCCAGTCATTTTTGGCACCAGAGTTTAGGCTGAGTCTCTGATGGGCCGTGGCAGCCTCAGGCACTTATTCGGCCTGTGGAGCTTATGCTGCTGCTTAAAGGGGCGATAAATCAATAAGTGTCTCCATTTGAAGTGAGGACATCTTTTTTTTCTTTTCTTTTCAAACCCCATAAGGACATCCGAGCCGCCAAAAAAGGAAAATGGTCGCTCGATAATTGAGTTTGAAAAGATGCCATTGCCAGTGTAACTGTCTGTCATATTAGGCCTGCCACTGCCCCTGACTATACATATTATTATTGCAACTTTCATTATAGACCCACGTCTAATATTAGATTATAATTTAGATTAGTTTGTTTCAACAAAATAAACTGAATTCTATTTTACTTTTACTTAGCATAGGTTCCAGTCTGTCCACTACTGATTGTATCACAATTGAAAATATGCCCAAATCTTCACCTTGAAATTGTCCTTTGTAGTGTATTTGCTTACCCTACAGGTCCTCTAACACTGAGTCTTCACTGTCTGAATTTATTCAGGCATGTGAAGTGGATCTCTCAATTTCATTGACTTTTGCTTTAAATCTATTAAGGAACACACAATATTAAGGGCAATTACCAACATTGTTATGTCAACACAACTCAAAACACATAAAAAATAATGTTTGTAACATAAAAGATCTAAATCAATAGATAAAATTGTATTTATTTATTGCAATCATGCATTTAATTAAGTAGTGGTAATAGGTCCCCCGAGTTACTTTTTAGTGTTCCATATATGAAAGCTATTCTAAACAGCAGCTGTCAGTCTTTAAACACAGCCCAGTGTTTGTAGTCCACTCTTTCATTTCGTCTCAGTAATTTAGCCGCTTTTTCCAGCCCATAATATTCATTGCTGGTCCACATTTAAAGGAATAGGTGCGCATCAGTGTGGGATAGGCTACCAGTGCATTAAAATTTGATGTCGGTCAATTGACCAATAAGAGGCGTTCAAAGCATATCAAATATTAATACCTTAATGCCCCGCGCAGTAATTAAGTCCCAGTGGCTTTTAAAGGGGAGGAAATCAATGAGCCACACGGTTTAATTTTTCATTTAATTGTTGTGGGGTTGTTTGTGTCTTGGAGCCGAATGCAGGAAACGAGCTGCACTCGTTATTTATGATCTACGATTAAACACCGTTACATCTATTTGTTATTATCATTTAAACCTGCTGCACAGATCCTGATCATTCCCGGATTCATTCACATTTTTAATTAATGTAGCCCCGATGCTAAATAATGACTTGTAGTTCATTTTTATTATTCAAATTGCACTTTAACTGCGGGTTTCGGCTGATTTTACTTCTGGAAGAAGCAGCAGCATAATGCAGCGCGGCTCTGTTCCCACAGTAACAAACGAAAACGCATCAGTGTTTGCGCCAATGTCATCACTCTGAGCATGAATTAATAATGGCGCCCGCTCCATAACAATAAATGAGTAGCCTGCATTAAACATCAATAATTTTTCTGTGATTTATACTGTATCATTTGGACCCATTAGGCCAATTTATTAGGGTTCCCAATTTTCTGCAGCACGGACCATAACACAGGAAGTTGTGTAAATTGTGCTTTTGATTTAAAAGGATCAACTGTAGAGCTTTTTTTTTAATTGATAGACTACATTCTCTCCAGCTGGGTAATGTCAATACTGTTATCTCTGTCTGTGTGACATTTAATTACCAAACTGCTGTTTTTTATAAGCTCTGCAGTGAGAGCCAACAGGCCCCACAACTCGCTCCCATTTGGCATTTCTTCCGTGTTATTGCGAAGTAAAAAGTCCTGTTGTTCCTCTACATTTTCCTTCCAATCCTTCCTGCATCAAATCCACACTGACACTTTTTCCCACAAGTACTGAGCAAGACTCAATGCTCTGTGTACTGATCAAAATATTACAGGAAAGTATGCTCTGCAGCTGTGGGGAAAATGAATGTTAGATCCCCACACAGTGAAAAGTTAAGGATTGGGAGCCAAAAAAAAAACGTTTAAATACTGCAGGGGCGGATCTAGAGAAATATTCATGGGGTGTCCCGAGGGTGGCATGGAGACTTTAAGGGGTTGTAGGTTGGGCTCGGCTCGGGCTCGGACAGAATTAAAATTTTTCTTTAAACAGCCTATATTTAATATTTTCTTTATAATGCTATAAACTAGCCTATAGGAAATTCGGGTTAGGGTCGGGTTCGGGCTTGGACAGAATTGGGCCTAATCAAAGCTCTACTAGAAATATCTAGCATTAGAAATCAATAGCCTACATTGTTTTATTTCCAAATTATATTTCCAAAACTTCACATTTTTCAAAATATGTCTTTTTTCATTGAACTTAGGGTCTAACCATGAGTCTAAAACAGATCATTAAATTCATTTCCATTTTTAAACACGTTATTTTTTTAATGAATGTGTCAAATTTAACAATGTATTTTAATTTCAAAATACTGTATTTTTAAAGTAATATTATGACTGGTTACTGTAGAAACACAATGCATTACTGGGATTTTCATTTTTATTACTGTAAAATAATTAGGCCTATTGTAGGCTACGTTACTGTGAATTCACTACAATTATTAGCCTGTAAATAGCTAAAGGTACAATAATATATTTTACAGTGCAGGGCACCCTTGAAAATGAGATTTTATAATCTCAATGCGACTTATCTGGTTAAATTTTTTATTATTATTATTATTATTATTATTATTATTATTATTATTATTATTATTATTAACGCTTTCACAAAAATGTA
>NW_023339751.1:25302913-25303265 GCF_004916995.1 Morone saxatilis | reverse complement strand
GCTTCGGCATCGACCAGATCCTCAGCAACGTGGAGCAGAGCTGCATGCTGGGCGTGAGGATGCACGAGCCGGACTACGGACACGCGGCGTACAACGGCGGCGGGAGCAGCGGCTTGAACGGCGGCGGCTTCGCGTGCGGTAATGGCGGATATAACGGCACCGCCAGCTCGTGCGGGATGGCCTCCCTCGGAGGGGGTTATCACATGAACATGGGCGTGAATGCGAACGGGACTAACGTGAACGCTGCCGGGGTCATCCGTGTCCCCGCGCACCGGCCTCTGAGCTGCGGGAACTCCTCCGTGCCGCCGGGGAGCGGGACCATCAACAACCTGAACGCGCTGACCTTCCCCTG
>NW_023339751.1:25302331-25302848 GCF_004916995.1 Morone saxatilis | reverse complement strand
AATATAAAATATAAATGAAATAAATTCCATAAATCTATACGACTATTTAAAAGTTAAACATATATATTTTAAATAAATTGTTAGGCTATATAAATAAAACCTCCATCCTCATTATGTGTACCAAAGACAAGTGAATCAGTGGTTATCGTTCTTATTCAGTCTTAGAGGAAGCTCAACTAATAAACCTTATTTAAGGCTGCTATCTATGTGTGAATTTATATTCAGGTTTCTCGTTATTAACCGGGCTGAGGCTGCTGCTTAAAATCTCCAAATGAAATGGGGACTTATTCAAGTAGCCGAGTCATTGCGCAAAACTGTCTCTTTTAATGTTTTTTTGGGGGAGGGGGGGTGTTGTTTTTTTAACTTAAAAACTTAAAAACGTACACATTAAACTAATAATAAAAAAGGTTGTTTCCTATAAGCTTTTTTTTATTGCCAAAATTTTTTTAATACAAACAAGAATCAACATTTTACGGTTGGCTAACTTATAAGTAATATGGCCCAGTGCAATATGCAA
>NW_023339751.1:25295663-25302285 GCF_004916995.1 Morone saxatilis | reverse complement strand
ACAGCATTATATTGAAGTACTGTAGTTCTGAAGAGAGAGAAATAGCTCTGGACTACAAATGATTTTAATAGTTTTAATAAAAGTTTTTTCAGTGAAAATTAAAATTGTGATAAGAGAATTGTGATTGAGAAAAATGATTATTCCCACTAATCGTGAATTACATTACAATAACTGTCAAAATAATTGCAATGGGCTTTTTTTACCACCATGCAGCCCTATTTATAAGCATGCAGAACAATAATCAAAAGAAACTATGTCTGGTCAAATGTGCAACACAGCGACTCATAATGCAAAAGCAAATACAAAACAAAGAAATAAGGGATATTATTGATAATGAACACGCCTGTTAATGGTATTGAAGTTATACGTGAGTCTGAAGTCATTAAAAACAATAAGAGTTATCTATTTAGTATTCTTTACATGCGTTGTAGGACATTTTACAATGGCATGTTATTTTGGTATTTTGTGTGTGTGTCAGTGATGTGCTGGAGAAAGTGAGCTGTGTAATGTGTCCCTGCTGCAGTCTTACTGTCTCTGTCTCTGTACTCTGCCTGCTGGCCTCCACTTCAGCTCCCTTTAAGCTCTTACAGCAAAACGCCATGTAAACAGCCGAAGCCATTCACACTGAGCTCGTACTCTACACCGATATAATGTCAGATGAAAGCATGGAGACCCGACCGACTTGTTGTCACAGTACTGTCGGGTAATAAGTTATTGTGATAAATGAGTCCAGCATTTCACATATGCAGGAAACACATTGTCCGAGGGTCTTTGAATGTGCCATGGGTTGAATATAAACAGAAACAGAAGTTGGGCAGAGGTTCTTTGGTTATGCAGAAGTAAATAAATACACACACACATCTCCAAAGTGTTTAATGAATGGTATAAAATAAATGGAACAATATATTGTTGTTTACAGGACAACACGGGTAGAGACAGTATGCTGTATTTAATAGAACTCTGTTTATATTTTTATCCTGTGAGATTAAATATGGACTATTATTTGTGGAGGTTGAGGGCGCACCGTGCAGGACGCCCACGCTGCTGCTGCTCTGTCAGTGCTCTCCAGCTCATTCTCACTGTCTGCTGCATAGCCTGCTTTGCCTTGTCCTGTCCTATCCATCCTGTCCTGACTTGTGCTGTCCTTTCCTTTCCTGTCCTGTCCTGCTGTCCTGTCCTGTCCTGTCCAGTGTCCCTCTCACCCCTCACTGTAACACGTCGTGTAGGTCATCCCTACCAGAACCGGACGCCTCCCAAGAAGAAGAAGCCTCGGACGTCCTTCACGCGGCTGCAGATCTGTGAGCTGGAGAAACGGTTCCACCGGCAGAAGTACCTGGCGTCGGCTGAGCGGGCCGCCCTCGCCAAAGCCCTGAAGATGACCGACGCCCAGGTCAAAACCTGGTTCCAAAACAGACGCACCAAATGGAGGTGAAATCATGTTTCATTTTTTTCTTTTACCAATGCCTTCTTATCTCTACAGAGCAGATGGAGACTTTTTTTGTGGTATTTTTAGAGCCACTAACCCCCAAAGAGGCCCTGCATTCTTTATGGACGGCTGTAGGCCCATTTGGTTCCCAAGGGCTGCCAGGGGTCCTCCCCTTGTTTTGAAAGGGCTCCAAGAGGAAAATGGTTTTAACTGACTGTTATGTCATAGTCATAAGCACAATATCAGGAATTTATCCTTTTAAGTAATGACTGTTTTCATCTCCCTCTCATTGCTATCTTCCTGTGTGCCCTTATCTGACAGTTCAATGCACTTTTACACAGCATCAAATATTCACTCATTTATTACAACAGTGCAGGCGGTAACTGGTGTTGATTAGAATGCATTCATTTTAGCTAAAGTTGTATCGAATAAACTGAGCACTGTGTGTATAAAATTCTGAAAATGCTCTTAAAATGGACTGTGTGGACACATTTGGTGACTGTTGAGACTGCCTGTTTATGCACCAGGAGACAATAGAGTAAATACAGCATCAGTTGGAGTAATAAATCATCAAATAGCTCATTTTAGTTTCTGTGAGGCAGAAATAAAACATTGTGGCTGGTTTTAAATAAGGAAGAAAATGCTCATTTATTTACTACACTGTAATTTTTGACAAACAATTGATTAAATATGCTTAAAAGATAATGAGTAAAAGGTAAAAACCCCCTTTTTTCATAAAAGAAATAAAATCAGCATTTTCATACAGTAAATAAATAAATACATGTGTCCACATTATAGACCTATTTGGATGTGTCTTACGAATTAATTTCTTATATTATAAATCTATTCAGCATATTCCATTAATACAATGTCGAGCCGTCTTTCAGTATAAAATGTTAATTCTGTGATATTTCAGATTTATTTCATTATTATTTTACAATTGCTATTTGCATTATTTGATCTTTTTTTAATAATACCTGGAAATGTGCATAATTTCCGCAAAATATATTTTTTTACGTGACAGGAAAGATGGGCAGAAACAGAATGATCTTTTCAGGTTTTTGAAACGGAGCTGATAAACTGGATAGAAAGGGAGCGGCTGATTTTGTGTCAAATTCAGTATTTTTGTCCCCTATTCTCTTGAAGTGCTCAATTATTGGACTGTTTATACTGCAAATGTTAGAATAATGAGTTTATAACACTGTTTTTAGCGCTTATTTTTCGTTGACAATAATAAAGCTTTCGATTTTGTAATAATTCACAGATTGTACAGTGACAAACGCTGCCCAGGTCATTGTATCCTGTGCAATGAATATACATCTAAATGTACTGGTCCGGAGAAAAATAATGTCGATTGCAATGTAGTGGCGCTGTCGTGTGTTAGTATCTATTATGATCTGTATCTTACACTGTCTCTGAACCAGTCCGTGTCGTCCGGCAGTTTGACCCGCTGCGGTAGCCGTCCGTCGCATCTCCGTGGTCAAAGCCCTGAAGCTGGATTGCACCGGTATTCTGACCTTTACGGTAAAATGCAGTGAAACGGCCACAGAGAGCTACAGTGCAATTGATGGGTGCTAAGGTGCTAACACAGGGTAAACAAAACATATATAGATACGATTAATTGGATTATGTTCACAGGAGACACCGTACCTGTCCCTTATAAATGAAAACCTCCACTAAACTGTGACTGTATTCATCGATTTGGGGTTTCTAGAAAAGAAATATCCTGACATATAATTATTCTTATTATTTCTCTGTGCTCATGTTGCTTATTTTTATTTTATCTGCCTTGTTTGGGTTTTATTTTTATTTTGTAGAGCACTTTGGAACATTGTTAAGAAAGTCCTATATAAATAAAGATTATTATTATTCATTCATTCATTTCAGAAAAGGTCATGAATAAATCATTTTTACTGTATCAATTTAGAGAATTTCCAAAATAAAAGTCTCTTATTTGAACCTTGAAATGACTAGATTTCTAAAAACTTTAAGTGTTATACAAACACATTGCTCCATAGTTTCTGACAGTGTTATATTCAAGTTCAAGAAAACAAAACAAAAACTTAAAACAACAAAGCAAACAAACAAAGACATACATATAGACTCATTAAAGCCACACTATGCAAGCGTCATTGTGACATGTTTTTGCTAAAATATTAGTTTAATTGTGGCAAAGCACATCTGTCCACAAAAAATGTGTATTTAACATTCAGCCAAAGAATTATAATGTTCCAGTTGGGTTGGGCTTGGTAAGTATAATCTACATATTTTATGCTAGGAGCCAGCCAGTGTGTGGGAAAGGTAGGGGTTTATTCTGATAAATAAATGTCTCACATAACTAGAATCTTGTAGATGGACGACAATAGATACTTAAGACTGGCATAAAGAAATGTAGTCCAACATACTAGCCAAGCCCGACCAAACACTTTGGCTGAATATGAAATATTTTATATTGGAAATTCTGTAAATTGTTACAGTAAAAATGCTTGATTTTGAGTCTATTTGTAGTCGGAGTATGGAAAGCTGACAAGGTCATTATTTGTGTCCTTTTCCCTGTTGTGTGATATTTTATACGTCAGTTAATATATTGTTTTAAACACTGTTGCAAACACCACCCTATGCTCCTGCACACGACAATCAGCAGAGGGCGTTTGTGAATGTTGTATGTGTCTCCACGCGTGTGCTGGTGGAGGTTGTGCTAGAATGCCTGCCATTTATTCCTTGGTAAATATCTGATAGATTTGGAATTTTTAATTTGTAAGGGACAAATGTTTTATTCTTTCTGGGAATATAATCCAATCCAATCGTATTTCCATGTATGCATTTTGTATGTACCATACCTTTTTTTTCCTGCTAGAGGATCCACCTTGAGCATTTTAGCATTTAGCCAGACCCAGCATCCACCTTTTGGTCACACAAAACAGTTTTGTTCGATTTGGGTCACTTAGCATGTTCATGGGAAGTGCATTAAATCAGTGGTTAATTAAGATAGGTATGTCAATGTTATTGCACTGGTGTGTATTTGTGTAATGTTCATTAACTGCTAGCTCCAGCCCAGGTGTGACCGTACCCCGTACCCCGTACCCCGTACCCCACTGACACTCAACCAACAGTGGTTGAACGGTGAACACATGTCTTGTGTCAAGCTGAATGCAGTGTCTCTGCTCTGGACATGGAGCTCTCTGGAGCTCTGCCTTTCTGCATGTATCACCTTTCTTTTGTTTCATTCTCACAGTTCATTCATGTGACATTTGTTTTTACTCTGTATTGGATGTGATTTGAAATGTAGCACTACAAGCCACTTGTAATAAAATAATAAGTAAAAATTACAGTACAGGTACACAAAAAAACTGTGTTACAGTAACAAGAGTAGCCTAAATGTAATTAGTTTCTTTCACCCCTGATTAACAGTAAAACATCAAAGGCAGAGAAAAGGAGACAAATAATGGTCTAAACGGTTTTCCACAGACAGTCATGCTGCAACACTTATCTTTGGAAAGTGAGAAGACTTGCTGGGCCGTTTCACTGCATTTACCATAAAGATCAGAATGGGTAGATTCACTGCAACTTTAGGGGGGGCTGGTTTGAGAGTGACAGCGTCAAATGTATGAGGGCACTTCAGGAATACACCAAACTTTTGTCTTCTACCAAGCAAACCGTGAATATGCAGTATATCCCACATACTATAGCCTACATGTGTGAGCAGTGTTTCCTTGACGCTGTTGCAGGCGGCAGACGGCGGAGGAGCGGGAGGCGGAGCGACAGCAGGCCAACCGGATCCTCATGCAGCTGCAGCAGGAGGCTTTCCAGAAGACCATCAACCAGCCGGTGACCCCGGACCCGCTGTGCCTGCAGAACAGCTCCCTGTTCGCCCTGCAGAACCTGCAGCCCTGGACCGAAAACACAGGAAAGATCAGCAGTGTGTCGGCCTGCGAGTAGAGCTGAACACACGGCCTCCGGCTGGGCACCTGCGCCGGTACCAACTGACTGCTAGAGGGCGGGGCTGAGCTGTGGCCCGCTGAGGAGCTCCGTATAGAGGAGGCCTGATGCGGGACACTGTTTGAAAGATCTTGGTTATCAGGTCATCTCCTCCTATTATCACCCGCCTTCTGTCAGACCCTGCTTCAGATGGGGTCCCTCGGCACTACTCCCATATAATGGGGGTCCACATCTGGATCCTTCATAGGTCGGGACTGAATGCTCCAGCCCTGCAGACACCAGACTGGAATTTTGGAAATATTCCAGGGGCATCTTGATGAACTGTGTGCTCCCTAACACTGCAAAAAGCCCACCAGAGGACCAGAGACTGGCACCAGTGAGTGGTTGTATTATAGTTTACCTATAAGGGACTTGATGTTTCATAAACAGCATATTTTCATATTGATGTCTGACAAAAAAAAAAAGATATGTGTGTACATCTATGCCATCAGTGTCTGTCTGTGTTTATCTGCTTTGTTAATGGACTTTTTACTCAACTGCACAGTAACAAACAGGGCACTTGTTTTAGCACCTTTGTATGAATTCAAACATGTAATCTGACTCCGTGTGATGATTTACATCAACAAACCAAGGATATCTGTCTATTTTACCACTTCATGATTTAGAAATAAATGAACCTAAAGGCCGACAAGATAAAGGAAGAATAATATTTAATGCCACCTACATTTAACAATGACCACTTTGACCACATTTGTTTGGACTAACACTTTGGACTTGTAACACTTTACAAACTGTGTTTTCCACACTTAAAGCTGCAGTAGGTAACTTTAAAAAAAAACTGAAACTTTTACTATATCCTGACAGTAGAACATGAGACAGATAATTTGTGAAAAAGTCAGGTTCCTCTGGCTCCTCCTAGTGCTACTAATGGTATTATAAGAATCCACCATGACTGAACGAAAACAACCAATCAGAGCCGAGAAAGATATTAAGAGGCTTTGGGTTGGTGGCCTGAGGGTAATTGTTTGTTGAGACTCCACTTCCCATGGCCACAAATCATCTGTATTTGACAACCTGTGAATGAGACTCAACAATCAATTAAAACTGCAAGCAGCGATGAACGGGCCCTCGCATGCAACAGGGTGTGCTGTGGCTGCGTCACGTGCCGGCGTAACACGTGCAGACCACAACGTGAACATTTCATGTAAACCAGATCAAAATCACCACACAGCGCACTTCCTGTTGCCAGTAGGTGGC
>NW_023339751.1:25291330-25295563 GCF_004916995.1 Morone saxatilis | reverse complement strand
GTTTGGGATATGGCTCCAACTGGATTTTTTGTACGTCAGGATAAGATCTACGTGTGTGCCGATTTTTATGCATATTGGTGAAAGGGGCCCTGGTTGGTACAGATAATAGGCCCCTGAGGGCCCTACGACTGATGTGTGCGCCAGGTTTCATGAGTTTTGGTGCGTTGTTGCAGCCCTCAAAAATGCGGCACTAAAATAATAACCCTTACAGATACAAGAGGGCCTTTGCATGGTCAGTGCTCAGGCCCTAATTATCTTTCTGTGCTCTGACTGAACCCAGTAGATTCTTGCAAAAGCCATTAAGAGCACTAGGAGGAGCCAGAGGAAGCTGATTTTGTACTTCTGTATGGATATAGTGAAAGGTTTCAGCAAATATGACAAAAGCTAGTATTGCAAGCTGACCAATAACAATGTGTGTGTGTGTGTGCGTGCATGTATGCGTGTGTGTTGGGGGGAGATGTGCTGCTATTGACATAGTCCACATGTTGCCTGGTCAATAACAGAGTTTCCAATAAGTGACTGACACTGCCGTGATAAATGAGAGTGCTGGAGTGTGTGTGTGTGTGTGTGTGTACACCTTTGTGTCTCTCCATGCATATGAGTATAGAAAGGCTTTTAGTCCTGTATTTTCTATTCACACAGGCAACAATAATATATTTTGGACACTAAAATTAATTCTTGTCTCTGCAGAGTTGATCATGCAAATCAATTTATTTAGTATGAATATCTTCTACAGTTTTCAGCCATATGTAACTTTTACATTGAGAAACATTTTTAACTCATGTTTATTTTCATGCCCCAATGTATTTTGTCACTCAGAGTAAACTTGAAGGCAAAACATTGAATCAGTCCGGTGTTTCGTGTTCCCAGCATTATTTTTGATTCACTGATGCTGTGCAATGTGTTCAATCAGCTGTGGATCTTCATCAGGCGCAAAACATTGCTGCAACCATGACGTGTTTGACATATCCTTAAATAATGACAATAAGTAACACGTGTCCAGTCACAAGACCCCTGGTTAAGACAAGGTCCACACTCAAAGCCTTAGCACTCAATTCTGATTTATTGCTCAGATCAGATTATTTTGGTTTGGTTGTTCAAATAATTTTTTTAATGTGTCTCATATCAGATTCCAGTGTGAACAGGTCCTGGTCCTGAAGTTACCTGTATGATGATGTAAAGGTAGATTCACGGTGAGGTCAAATTGCAAAGATTCAGACCTGAATCTGTTTTGGACCACATATGAAAGTGTAACCGGATTCCACATGGTTTGTGCCATTCACACAAAAAATCTGATCTGAGTCACATATGAGCATAAAAGATCAGATATTAGCTACAGTTGACAACAACTGGGAAGCAACCCATTATAATACAGTTAGACAAAGCCAAGGCTGTTTTACTATATCAAACTTTATTTGGAAATATGCAAAATATTATTGAGTAAACCTGCTATAACTGATTTTTTGGCCACCTTTTTTTTAGCAGAAGCAGTTAACACAGCATTGACACCTTTTAAATTGATATGGTTAACTTGTTGGTAAACAGTTGCTTACTTCCACCTCCAGCAGTTACTAAGCAAAATGATAATTCATTTGGAGTCAAGTTTGTGTCCCCCTAATGAATGTAAGTTCAATATTCACTCGGTTTTTGGTCTCTACCAACTACTGAGGAAAATATCTGGCTTTTAGCTGCTAAATGTTTTACTATGTGCACCAGCTAGTCTCTAGTCGTGTCTGTCTGTTCAAACAGTGGGTTTTTAGAGCTGCCTGCTGTAACTGAAAAAGACTCTGTGGCCCCTTTTTCCACCAAATTAGCTCTGGACCTTGAAGCGGTCCCGTTCAAGAGTCTTGGAACCTTGGTGCTATCTAGTGAACCAGTCCACGTTTCCACCAGTTTTAAGTGGAACCAGTGTAATCAAGGATTCGTCATTAACAAAGGGTAATACACAGCTGCCTGTAGAATATGTCCCCTGAACCAATTTATTTTTAGTAACAGTTTAAAACTAGGTTTGCGAACCAGAATGGAGCCAGTTCCCTGTTGGTGGAAAAGGGACCATATCAACCTTTTCCACCGAATTAGTTCTGGTTGTTGAACCGGTTGTGTTCAAGATTTTTGGAACCATGGGGCTATCGAGCAAACCAGTCCACATTTCCACTAGTTTTGAGCAGAACCATTGTAATTGGATGCAGTATCAACAGAGGGCGTTGCGCAATGCAAAATGACCGGTAGACACAGCTACTTTGGTTCCCAAGAAAACTACTTTTTGGTTCCAGTTGAGAACCAATTTTCCAGGTGCATGGACCAATTTATTTTTGGTCAAAATGCTCCAAATGGTTCAAAACTAGGTGCACGAACCAGAACAGAGGCAGATCCCCTCAAAACTGGTGGAAACACGGGTTGGTTTCCTAGATAGCGCCAAGGTTCCAAGAAACTTGAACGGAACTGAGTCAAGAACCTAGCTAATTTGGTAGGTTACTTTGGGTTGGCCACACAGCTGAACAATGAGCTGACACTTACTATACAACTCTGTAAAGCTGAGGGAAGCTGCAGATTCAGCTCACTGTGAGCACTGTCACACTGTTGTTTGATACATTGTTACATTACATGCAACATACTATGGATTATAGCCACTTTTAGTTGGATTCTGCTTTTTTGCCTGATCCTGATCCTTTCTTGTAGTCGATCCCTAAAAACTTGTATTATTTCATCTGATTTTGGGAATACATGGCAAATATAACTATATTAATTAATAATTATAATTGTAATTGTGTGCTAATCAATAATCGTGATTAGCACACAACAAACCAGGAGCTAGGTAGTTTGCATTGTTCCCTGGGGGGTAGAAAGGTATAATAATATAATATCTGAGTGTAGAAAGGTTTGGGTTGGTTGTGACACTTGGTTTTTGGGCTCATTTGTACAAATAATATTCTGACATTCTCATATGTTGTGTTTCCCCCTTACAGGCCACTCAATTTATCACGTAAACCACATTTTTGTGTTTCAAGCGGCCGTCCTATTCATCATAAAGTGTTCTCCAGAATGAATTTTGAAGAGAACTTGCATCGACATTTGCCATGTGGGAAAGATGACAAGAAACAGGTCATTCTGCAGAGCAGTCAGCTCTTACAATATCATCCCAGATATGAGGAGGGGGCTTGTGCACAAAGTGTGGAGGCTCTAGGGAAATCTAATTCAAGTTTTTCAACTTCTAATCTGAATTTAGAATGTGTTTTTGTTTTTTCTCCACTTTTTCTCCATTTTTCTTTTCTTATTGGATTTTTTCAGATTCTTTTATAAAATGAGGAATACAACATACTCTCATGTCTTTCTTACACACTCAACTCACTTCCCACAAACATAATGCGTACATCTATAAACATTCTCTGCTGGAGAAAAGATAAATGTATTTTTTGTCCAAGAGTTTTTCAGTGTTGGCAGCGCATGCTGAGCCAGCTTTTTGGCAGTGTGTGTGTATGTGTGTGTGTAGTGTGTGTGTAGTGCGTGAGGTGACATTCTCCAGGACTGCTTTCTAAAAAGGTTGAAGAGGAATGTAAAGGAGAATTTCATCATCCACTCAAAAATATCTGCACCAAGCTGCTGGAAACGTCCTGGAATTCCTCTCACACATACAAACACACACTCACGCTTTTACCCTGGGGAGGGAAGTGGTCAGCAGAGCTGATAAAGATAAAGTTTAGAAAAATATACCACTCTGCACAGCAGTTGCAGTCTTTTTGTTTCTTCTTCTCAGTATTTTACACACCCACACAAAAAAAGCTATCCACATATATTTGAGTGCTTTTGGTCTGGATCTGTTATTGGGCTCCTTAGTTCCAGTAGAGAAATCTTAATGCTCCAGCATACAATGTTTCATGACAATCCCCCTGTGCACAAAGCCAGCTCCATAAAGAAATGCTTCTCCCAGTTTGCTGTGGAAAAACTTGACTGGCCTGCACAGAGTCCTGACCCCAACACCTTCAGGATGAACTGGAGCCACAACTCATCACCCAGCATCAGTGCTGGACCTCACTAATGCTCTGGTATCTGCATAGGAGCCAATCCCTGTAAGAATCAACACATATGGCCACATGGCCATTTAGTGTACAGTATATCCACATACAGTCACCCGGGAATCCAGATCAGTGCATTGGCTCTAGCTGAGCGTGAAAGTAGACTACGAAACAGTAGACTGAAAATAACCTATCTCAAGGTCCACTTACTAGCTCTTTT
>NW_023339751.1:25282142-25291230 GCF_004916995.1 Morone saxatilis | reverse complement strand
TAATAATAATAATAATAATGATTAGAATTGTGTGATGCAGAGTATAATGACAGTTATCATTATTAACAAGGATAAAGAAAAATGTCAGTAAAACTGCCATTCCTTGTGTTAATTTAAAATTAAATTTGTTCAAACTGTATTGACAGTGAGAAACTAAATGTGTCAATAGTTGTATGTTTATTTGATACATATCTTTGTTATTCTTTTTAGCTAAGGATGGACTGATATGTGTTTGCAATACAGATGCAAATTATTAGTAATCAAGGAACAAATAGCAGATATGTGGAACTGATACATATACAGATACAGTTCAGCTATGATTGCTGTCACCCTGTGTCTGCAGCGTGCTGGTGTGTGTAACAGGTAACAGCCACAGTACATCCACTGCGCCCTAATGCCAATCATTAAAGTCCACGTCAAAAGGAAAGAGTGCTGTTTGCTTCCTCATATTCACACATTTCTAGGAAAAACAGGCAGCTAGGGAGGGACTTGGTGGTAGCCGATAGTGCTGAATGTGGTTTACGTCCCCCCAGTCCAGCAGCTGTAGTGGTCCTATTAGCTGACTCTGCTGGGACTGGGAGCTCCCAGTGAACAGCACGACCAGACCAGGACTGAATGCAGCATCTGATGCTGACGGAGCACAGTTTGATGACAGGGACAGTACTGAGGGGTTTTTTTTGCTGGGTTTGGCTCCTGGCATCCCCAGGGCTAAGTCAGCTAAGGGTAGCTGCAGAAGGTAACCAGCTAACAGCATCTGATATTACTGTTGGCAACAGTTGATAGGAAAGGGCTCCCTGAAGGAGACAGGTTGGGAGCTACTGAGCTAAGGAACGCAAGACCATGAACTGTGGTTGAAAGCTCAGGAAAAGCTAGCAAGTGGACCTTGAGTTAGGAAATGTTTGTCAAAGCTCCAACAAAACGAGAAGATGGGAAAATGCTGCATCTTTCAAACTGAACCATTCCTCTTTTCCTCCAGAGTTTCCTGATGATGTGAACCCTGTAACCAAGGAGAAGGGGGGTCCCCGAGGTCCAGAGCCCACCCGCTATGGAGACTGGGAGAGAAAGGGCCGCTGCGTCGACTTCTAGTTCACTACCCACAGAGTGGCACTTTTTAAAACACTGATTGTTTTTGCTGTACGCTCAAAAGTCTGAGCTTCTAATCTGAAGGTGAGAATAAGAGGAAGATAGACTGAGAGAGTATTCATCCTTACAGGGATCAAAGAACATACATGCATACATTTTGGACAAAAGAAGCTAGTTTTACACATGTGCTGGCTGTTGATGATGTTTGTTCAAGGGGTCAAAAAAAAAAACAAATGTAGTCAAAAAGCTCCAAGGCTTCTTTTGCACATTGATGGTGTGTTGTTGTAGGTGAGAGTGCTGGTCCCTAAAGCTCACTGTGTCCTGTCCATGAGTGTGAATGGTATGATCAATAAAAGGAAAGATGATTCTATGTACAAGACCTGTGTGTTGATGGTTTTATTTGAGTATGAATTATAACTTTATCAGTTTCTCAGATAGATATCTAAACCTACTAAAAGCTATATAGAGTTACCAAATGAAATTACAACAATAAGTTAGTCAGTAAATAACAAGTCTTACAAATAATTACATTTTCTTAGATCTTAACATTTGACCATGTGATCACACTGGGATAATACTGGAAAAACAAGTCTGGAAAACTTCTGCTTCATTTTGAATACAGAATCTTGTTTGGTTAACAAGAAAAAGAAACATTAATAGGTTACACTTTTCAATAATTTGAGTTTTTCACTAAATTCTATTATTTTCTCTCTGTATTCTATTTCTATTCTATATAATCATCATTAGTACCAATTACTGTGGTAGTACTGTACTGTGGTTCTTGCTACAAGATATTACATTATGTCTGATCAGTCATCAGTGATTCTGTATAAATATATGCACTTCTTATTTTGCCCCTAGAGGGGGGCAAAGAGCCACATCAGCTCCAAATTGAACTTTATGTTGCCTTCACTTGCTGTCAGCAATATAGTAATTATGACATTTTCACCCCACAAAGTAATAAAATGAACGTGATTGGTGCACATTTTTTCTGTTACTGTCAGCCGTTTGGTAGTATACAATATAACGTTAGATACAAAAAATATAAGTTACTGTTATACGACAGCCACCACGCACAACCATCCGAAATAATCATCAGCAAATGTAATCATGTTTATTGCTAAACTTAACAAACTGCCATTATTTTAGTTCTAGTTGTAGTATTATGATGTACTGCAGTTGTGTGTCATGTTGCTGTACAATTCTTAGGAACAAGAAGTTAAACACTGTACCGTCTGTCGGTTTCATTACCGTCAAATGTATTTAAAAAGCGTCAAATTAGAATGTAACGTTAATGGGTGTTCGGTAGGCTATATCACTGTCCATTGCAATAGTTGTAAATGATACTTACTTCAGAATGTTAGCTAGCTAGCATACATTCCATGGGTTAACCCTATTAGCCATGGAACTGCAGTCTTATTATTGTTCAAGAAATAGTTCAAATGTTTTAAAAAGTGGAAAATTAGAATGTAACTTAACATAGGATATATTACTGCCCATTGTTATAGTTTAAAGTGTTATTTTGGCGTTATGAATTGTTATTGTTTTGGGATCTAACGTTAATGTATGATTGAATGTTAGCTAGCTAACATACATTCCATGCATTAGCTAGCGAAATGCAGTTCTGCACACAGTTGTTCATCAAGAAATTGTTCAAATGATTAAAAAAGTCCAAAACTATTGATAGTTAAATGGCAGAAAATGAGTTTTCACATTTTAATATTTTTTCTGGTGAGGGGCAGACCCCCCTGCCCCCTAATGTTGACTCCATGGCTACAGCACTGCACGTTTGTATAAATGATTACTTTTGTATCCTTAAAATGTAATCATATCCCACACAAAATGCATGTTACATAACGTTACGTGCTATAAATAACGGTCTTTTCTGTTGTAGAACTAAGTATTATTTCGTACAGTACAGATGCAGTGCCGGATTTAGGGAGGAGCCCGTGAAGGCAGCACGGTTTGAGGAAGCAGGCTGCAGCAACAAAGCTACTGCGGAGCGCTACAACAACTGGCTGCTCCATCTACACCGCGCCGCTCAATGTGGTAAGTGTGTGTGATTTGTATCCTCTGGCACTGAGACAGGGTTGTGGCGGCTGATGGGGGAGTTTGTTCATCAGAATGCATTGATAGAGTTACGATAAGGGAGTCTTGGTCTGACTTCCGCCGACAAAACAGACAGTAAGTGGGCGGTGGAAAAAGTGGCAAACACTTTAAATAAGAGATTTTATGAAACGGAAGCGCAGCTGGGTGGATCATAATGATTCTGAATTTACAAGAATATCCCAAAGTAATAGTCAAAGGTGGATTCCACTGGGTAACGTTATGTACGTCTGTCTGTAAGCAAGGACACATACAATTGGTGGGTTTTTGAAAGGGGTTTATCACGTGTTGCACATTTGTCATGTTGCTGAAATCACCAAGCCACAAATGTCGCTGCTGCTTGAATCCCACTCCCTGTAGCTTGCCGTACACTACCCAGCCCATCAACCTTCCATGCTCAGCTCTGTGGACTACCTGGGCTGCTCGCTTTGAGCAGGTCACTTGTGTTTGGTGTCACCTGCTTGTTGCTATGGTTTCCTGCACTGTCCCCTGTGTTTGACATACATTGTATTTAATACATGTCAAATATGTTGAGTTATGTCCTCTGACTGTCTATTGAGCAACATCAGCTCTGTTAATGATTGGTCATAGGGCACAATGAATGCACTGTGGCTGTTACCTGTTACACACTCATGTACTTCAGCTGACTGAATGCATACAGCTGTACTGCTGACGACCCACACCCTCTAACAAATATTATATTCAGGTGATTATACTCTAATGAAAACATACTTATAAATATTATATTCCATTTCTGAAACAATAGAATCCATCCTAAATGTCAAGACACACTGGAGCCTTGTGACATGTTTTTAACTGACTGCTTCCAGTATTTTTAGACCCAGTATTTGACCTAAAAACCCTTATTTAATTAATTGAATATTAATAAATAATGGAGAGCAGGGACCAAGCAACTGCAACCATTACTGTAGCTTGTGCAGTGTGTGCCCATTCATCACCCCCAGCGTTAGACAGTGTTTCCAGTTCAAACACCACAACAACGTTTCACGGTAACTCCTGGGCTTCTTTTGTTCCTGCTGAGCCTTTGATCTGACATTTCCTCCTTGAGTCTACCAACCGACACCCTCTCTAGGCATCACCATGCGGACAACAGGCACGCCATCACATATGGGGGGCTTAGTGTTTCGAGGAGGTCACCACCCGCCCGTAACCTGAGAATACACAAATTCAGGAATAGTGTGGCCGCATCCGTGTGGTCGATTACTCGGAGACATCTTGCGTGATCTCAGAATGTCTTGCATTAACAGACACTGTTTGTACCCTTTCATAAATTATGACCCCGCGCGGGGCGCCAGCGCAGGGACGTGGGGGGCGCGGCCACCGCCGGGCGGGGGCGGCGAGCGGCACCCGGATCCGGTACACGCGCGGCCCAGGCGGGGCCCCCCGGAAAACAAGTTTCGCTCCACCAGTGTCATCCAGTCTATTCGGAGAACTGGACCCTCTCTTAGTTTTGCCCGCCTTTTTGCTCTGTGCACCCGAATGAACCAGTTGCAGCCAACTCTGTCAAAGCTTCTTCTCCTTTCCCTGTACTTAGATATGCTCACTAGTTGCCTAGGCTAATCAATGTTGAAAACGAGCAACCAACATTTTGAAGATGGTTAAAAGCTAAAAGTAACTATCTACTAAATAAAGCTAGTGAAGTTTGTAACTAGCCTACAGCTACCACAATAGATGTAGTTTCAGCTAGTTATCCCGTACGTATTCCCTATGCAATGTTTGATTAGTCTTGTTACTCATATTTTGCCCAACCAAAAAAACATCGCATACTACTGTAGCTAGTGTCCTTTGCTAACATCTTATCTAGCTAACTTAAGTCAAAAGTCAAAGCAAGCCTGTGTTCAGTTCGTCACAAAATATGCTCCTCAATGCCGCATTAGCGCAGCCCCAGATGAAATTTTCAGGTCCTCTGCGGACCCCCCACGGTGGCCAAACAGGCAGCATAAAAAATATAACGACCTTTTAAGTATAAAACATAATCAGAATAGTGCTACAGTTCTAACACTAAGTACAGGTGAATAGAAAAGACATAGACAAATAAATGACACGTCAACCAGTTAAGATGTGATGACTATACTCGGATATGTGACTTTTATCTTTTACCATCTTTAAAATGTGGTTGTGTTCTCAAACATAGAGAGCCTAAGCCACATCAGCATCAGGAAAAGGAGGAAGTTAACGAAGTTCTCGACGCGTAGCTTTGCCTCCAACTCGTTTATCTGGAGCCGCCAGAGCAAAAAGGGGTGGGACTTTTTAATTCGTGGCTGGCCATTTTGATAATGACAAAGTGACAATGAGGTTGTCAACCCATGCCTATTAACGCCAGAGTATAGAGTGAGTGACAGACACGGGCCATCATGTGTATGGCAACACGCCGTAGTTACAAAGCAAAGTAGATATATCCTTTAATTATTACACCTGTACTTACAACTGTTAAATATTTAAATAAGACCTGTTGTCTTATTATTACAATTTTAATTTTAGATTCCTGTAGTTACGCCCATAGAATCTCCAAACATGAGGTCATAACTTTTCATGGTAGAACAACGAAAAAAAAGAAATGTACCGAGACAGCACAGGCCATTACACAAATCTTCTATATCTGGAAAGTCAGTTCACACTCCATCCTCCACCTTCTCTCTGTGTGCTTCTGTGGGTGCTGGTCCTTCGTTTAAAGACATAGACGTGGTCGTGTCCCTGTTTCTCGCAGAGAACAGAGGCTTTCTCCCATTACATATTGCGTCTTGTCCGCAGATAACCTGGAGGTGGGCCCCATTAGTCCACTTTTTGTCTGGATTCGGGCATGTCCCTGCTCAGTGTACTTAAATCTGCGGAGGTGGCATCTTCCATCGCTCTGGCTGCCGTCCCCCGTGGCTTCCATTGGACAAAGGAAATCTGGGGAAGGTCCTGCAACCTAACAGGCAAGCATTAGAAAGTTAAAAATGCTGTTTTTTTTTAAATTGTATTTTTACTTTTTTTCTGGCTACATTGTCGTGATACTTTTGTTTCATTCATCGCACCTTTAAAAGAGCGTGGCGGTTTTTGCGAGGTTTTTGTCCAGCTGTCTTCTCCACAAGCAAACACTCCATGTTGCTGAGTTGAGGCAGAACAAGCAGCACCTGTAATGACCACAGGAAATAAGGACAATGTACAATACAGTTCACGAAGAGTCGAAACTTCGAACAACATTGAGAAGTCATAAATTACGCGCAGCCAACACCACTGAACATTTTTAAACCTACATGTCAACATACAGACTGCCACCACATTTTCGATAAGAACTGTGTACACTTCTCTCTAAAAGAAAACAACAATTACTCATAGGAGGCTTTCAAATCGACTTCATCGTCAGTCTTTTGGCCACTTTGGGGGCAGCAGAACAACGTTGACAAAACCTCGACAAATAATACATCTGATCTAAATCACCCAGTCCTCACTCCCCACACTTGTCAACATACATCTGTTTGGATTGTGAGGGCCAATCGCGGTCACGTTAGCGAGAATAAATATGGCAATGTCCTTTCAAAAAAAGCTTGTGTGGTTTCAAGGTTAGGCCCAGCGAAACTTCTTTGTTAGTAACCATTCACGTAACTAATACATTAAGAAGTTCTGAACAAAAACGTTGACTTTTTGTTTCCTCACAGGACCACAACAGTCGGTCTCCTGATTAACGCTCCTATGTTTGTTCTGACCACCAGTTCCACCCCAATCTTCCTATACTGTGTTAACCTTCGACTTTGACGGCACAGTCAAAACGTCTAAGCCTACACCCAGCAAGCCTCCAGCGCATATGTCGTCCGCACGTAATGGCAACATCAGGCTATACAAAAACAGCTCTGTACGACACTGCTCGAGCTTCATGGCTGACTCTCTGCGGTTTCATCATTTAAGAAGCAACACGCCCTTTTACGGCGCTTCTCTGTCCACTCTAAAATCTACAATTTTTAACTCAACAGACCGCTGGCGGTCCTGCCATCCATCCCGTTGCACAGCCACCATTTTCTCAGCAGTCAGCCAAAAGGGCACAAACCAAACCTGGCTCCTAGATACGCGCGGAAGTTGTGATTTTCGTGCCATCTTCACAGCCACCAATAGTTCTTCTCCCGAGCCTACAAAGATCAAGCGGCAATCTTTATGGCTGCCGGATGAAGCCAGCACAGGGGTGCCAAAACTGCAGTTCCTCTAACGGCCACTTGAGGCTGGCTCCAGAAGCGAGTCAATCTCCATGACGAGATTTAAAATATTAAAATTAAAATGCCCAACTTTACAGCAGAAACAAACATATTTGCCGTCACAGGTGGCAGTTTTCAGTACGCTCCACCTCTTTGCACATCACGCAGATAGAAACAAATGAAAGAGCAGGGGTAGTTCAAGACGCTGCAGGTCGCCTTCCACGGAGTTCTTGCAACTGTATTTCTAACATTTTTAGACTGTAGCTTATCAATGTCATGTGGCATGCTTCTTCAGTACACAGTACACACCAAACATTGCTGGGACCACTACAGAAAATTGCAGATGAACATTTGATATCCAGGAATTCCCATATAGATACACTGACCATACCCACTCCAGCCATATACTAGCTTTCTACCTAGTCTTGATTCATATTCATCAGCACAAGGTGCAGCTGAGCCAGCACCTTTTCTACAAAACATTCCATTTCAATTCAATACATTTTATTTGTATAGCGCAAATTCATAACAGAAGAGAGAGAGAGAGAGAGAGACAGACAGAGAGAGAGAGGAGGACAAAGAAAGAAAAAGAGACCAAATTATAGCCAAAGAACCGAAAAATCAACAACTGGACATCTACTAAAAACTTCACAGTAATCGTACTGTGCCAAGTGGCAGATTTTTAGGGTCCTGTGAGTGACCAGAAACTGAAAAGGGCAAGAGGTGCAGACTAAGTAACCACAACCAGGCCATTGAGACAGATGCACAGCAACAACAGTAGCAACTACACTAATAATAGTGACTGATGGTGATGATAACGATGATGAACATGAATAACATTAATACACACACAATTGTCTCTGAGTTCTCGACATGAGGTGTCCACAGCTCGGACCAAGTGGACAGACCGTGCTCTTCCCCTTGGTCCGGTTAGCACAGGCAGGTCTGAGCATGCAGTCTTAATGAGATCAGTCAGGTGAGGAGCGAGTATATCATTACACCGCCTGGACCTAACTGGAAGCTTATCAGGCCCGCTGCTTAGTGATCCCACAACAATAGGTAGAGACATTCCACTCACTAAGCAACTACAAGTGTGTATGTGCCACTTAGATACATGTGTTTATCTGGAACAAGTGTTTACAAGGATTGCATTATTGATTTTAAAACTATAATCTCCACTTGTCTATATTCCTGAAGGTTTCAATTCCTACTAATTAAAGTGCATATTGTAGCTTTAAACATATTGTCTCTACACATATTTCGTATTAAAGGACCAGTGTGTAGGATTTCGTGGCATCAAGCGGTGCAGATCGCAACTCTGTCTCTTCACCCTCGCCTTCTTAGCTCGGAGAAACTATGGTGGCTGTGAAATGCACGAAAATCACAAACTCCCCTATCTAGAGCCAGTGTTTGGTTTGTCCCTTTTGGGCTACTGTAGAAACATGGTGGTGCAACATGGATGGCCAACCCGCAGCGTCTGTTGATTAAAAATTGCTAATTTTAAGGTGACAAAAACCTAAAAGGTGTTGTTCTTAAATGATGAAACCGCAGAGAATCACCATAAGCTCGACAGTTCTACAGAGCTTTTTTGTATAGCCTGATTGATACTGCACGACATATCTGGAGGCTTCGGTGTAGCTTAACGGTTTGATGTGCCGTCAAAGTCAAGTAACACAGTATAAAGATGGGGTGGACTGATGGGTCAAACA
>NW_023339751.1:25275309-25282042 GCF_004916995.1 Morone saxatilis | reverse complement strand
TCGTGCATGTATAGCATATTTGACGAATAAAGCTGACTTTGACTTTGACTTAAGTTAGCTAGATAATGTTAGCAAAACACTAGCTAAGTAGCTAGCTGATGTTTTTTGTTGCAAAAATAGTAACAAACTAATAAACATTATAAATATAGATAACTAGCTAAACTACATCTATTGTTAGCTAGCTAGTTAACAAATCACTAGCTTTATTTAGCTAATAGGTTACTTTTAGCTTTTAACCATCTTCAAAATGTGGTTGTCGTTTCAACATTGATTAGCCTAGCATATAGCATATCTAAGTACAGGAAAGGAGAAAGTTGACAGAGGCTTGCTCAACTGTTATTGGTGCACAGAGCAAAAAGGGGCAAAACTAAGGAAGGGTCAGTTCTCCAATAACTGATGACACTGGTGAGAAACTGTTTCAGTGGATTCACTATGAATAGAAGTAGGGCCAGGGTCCTTCACACTCTTAATCGTCACTAATTAATGTTTTGAATTGAATGTTACAGTATCCTTTTTAATTCTGTCAGCTTCCTGTCTTATAGGAGAGACAGTTGGGTGTTAGCAGAAGAGAAGAAAGTCAGCAACACACTGATATGAACTTCTTGACAAGAGCGAGATCGGAGCTGACCCCAGAGAGCTTCAGCCTCTCTCACAATGACATCTCCTCTCCCTCGTCCTCTAGAGAAGAGCTTGGCTCGCCCCTGGCTGTCTCAGAGCTCAGGACCACGCTGTGCCGGGAAGAACCCACCTTTAGATCACCTTCCCCTGGATGCAGATCAGCTCAGCGGAGCCTCTCGAGCTCCATCCTGGAGGTCCAAAGACTGAACCCTCCTTTGAGGCCACGACTGACCTCCACTGTCCTGTATCCTACCTACACCCCTCGCTCAGGGTACTCTAGGACAGGCCAGATGCAGTTCAGGCTCGGAGGGAGGGAGAGGGGAGGTGGGGGAGAGAAAAAAACATGCTCTTCTGGAGGACACTCAGTGTCTCCCTATCAGGCGAACCACTGGGCCTGTGCCATCCCTAAATCTTTGCCTCCATCTCCAGACAGACACTCTGCAGGCTGGGACCCAAACAGGGAGTACCAAGACCTGCTGGATTACACCTACCCTCTGAGACCGGGACAGGTGGTCACTGAGTGGGGCAGCTCCGAGCTCCAGAGAGAGTCTCTCCTCCAAACAGATCCAAACTTGCAGGACTCAGGGATCGAACTGGACCACATTTGTAGCTCCACCAGCCTGTCAGGGTTGGGCTTTACTGTGAGTGGCACGGGGCAGACCAGAGAACGAAGCACTCTTAGCGCGGGTCATAGGTCACCTAACCTGCAGGCATTCTCTAAATCCTCAGATGGTCTTCCCTCCAGTACCCAGCTCTCCTTAACAGACCCTGTGGGTTTGTCCTTGGACAGTCTAGACTCCAGTAAGGACAGAGGTGGAATGAATCATTACAAGAGCGATGGTCACCATTATCAGCGCCATGCACTGTCCTCCTCCACCTCCACTGCTTACATTCGCTCCACCAGTGTTCTTCCACTGTCCAGGTGTGTGTGTGGGGAGGTGGACGAGGAGTTCTGGCCTCTTCCGGAGCAGCTGGAGGAGCTGCAGCTGCTGTCCAGACAGGTCAGTGCTGTGGACACGCATGGACCTTTACTCAAGGACCACATTTTTTAAAGAGTATGTTTTTAAAATGTATTCATTCCACCTGCACAGACTTAAAGGTCCAGTGTGTAACATTTAGGAGGACAGAACAGACGAACCAAACCTGTTGCATTTTTGGCAATTTTCACATCCACCATAGTTTCTCATACATGCTTGGTTATTCAGTTGGTTGCAGTCAGCAACTTCTGTGTTCGATGCTACTAAATTCTACACACTGGTCCTTTGAAAATTGGTTAAAGTAGCTTTTGGAACACTGATTGCCTTCAGGTAAAAGCACTGCTGTGTGATGCTACAATTATGAGAAGGGATTGTTATCCAAACTCTCTTTGATGGTGCATTCAGAGACCCCTCAACATCCTAGAATTGTCAGCTTCCAAAAGTTATTAGCTTTGTATCAGAGCTGCGAGTAAAGTCAAATATTAGAAGATTTGTTCTAAAAAAACAAAAATAAAAATACTACCACTATGCTGTAATGTGGTGTGGTCTGGTTAGATCAGGTTAGAGAACAGTTACATTTATAGATTGCTTTTGAATAAAACACAGAATATTCAAAACATTTTAAATATGTGCATGTTGAGTGTAAATTCAGTCATCATCATCACATAGAATACATTTTTATTTATTTAATTTTATTTGAGTCTACCATTTTTGCTTGATTGACAAGTTTTTGTTAATTCTAGTGAGGCTACACAGAGGCAGTTGTTTCAATTGATCGAATGATTAATCAGTCATACACACAGGCTGCAAACTGCCGTCTAGAGAAAAGGAATATGTTGTTGGTTTTGCTCTGTGGTGTGATGTGTATATGTTGACATGCTAATGCTCTTTATTTCTTAGCCTAAAAGTGTTCAGATTTAATAGGTCTGTCATGTAGCATCACCATCATATACTGTCTGTTGTGGTTTATTTTTGAATTCCTACTCATGATATTAATACAGATACATGTCCTATTGGGCATACAGCAACAGGGACTGCCATAAACGTCTTGTATGTTTATATCGGCTCAGTTGTAGGGCTGTGTGTAGGCAACAATCTGGCGATGTGATGCGTATCACAATACAGGGGTTACGACTCGGTTTATTGCAATATATTGCAATACTGTAAACGAGGCGATATATTGCAATTTAAAAAAAAATGTAATCTTAGGAAAACTGTCATGTATAGAGAACACACCACTATGTGCATAAAATATCTATATGCAAAAAAGTTTACTTTCTTTATGCACCCAGAACAGTGGGATCTGCATTTGTATTTATCCTTGTAACATCCAACATCATAGCCCTCAGTTTACAACACTGCTATCTAACGGTTGGGGGTTTAAACACAAAAATATCTTACAACAAAATATTGCAATACTCAAGTGTATTGATATTTTCTTAGGGTGTAAGAATCGTAACCCCTATATCGTGATACATATCGTATCACCAGAGTTTTGCTAATACACAGCCCAGTAGTAAATGGATGATGACAACTCTGAAACATAAAAGGCTGCAAACCTGGGTCATGTGGACTTTTTAAACACAGGTACACTTCATCATCAAACGTTTCCGATGGTGGAAGGACAAACAGCCGCAGTAGAGCAGTGTTATTCAGCTCTAATGCTCAGCAGTAGTAGTACTAGTCTGTGTTCCGTCAGCTAAACACTGAAAGTATTTGTGCGCAGGTGCGGGAAGTGACGGCCCAGCTGAGCCAGCCTGTCACAGCCAGCTGGGAGTCTCTGGGGCCAGGCACCACCTCCATCCTGTCCTCCATCACCCTGCCTGACAAACAAGAGGCTGAAGCAAAAGAGCCGCAGGCACACAGACACACAGACGAAGGAAAAGATGAGACGGGCAGAGAGGGGATCAGTGCTGCTCAGACGGGTATTTAAGTTTTTACTGGATGTTCATATACTGGGCCTATATGCTCTTAAAGGGTCAGTTCACCCAAATTACAAAATCACCTCCTCTCTGGTGGTAGCTCTCCATGGGGATTGTTTTGGATTTGGACATTTGGAGAAATCGGTCACTAAGATTTCTGCCTCCACTCCAAGACAATGGAAATTAGTTTGTGGTACTTACAGTACTGACAAAATTACAGAAAAAAAAATCCAAAATCCATTTCCTGTCCATCAGCAGCTGATCACTCTGACGCAGTGAGGAGAAGTTCTAGAGCCTGGGTAGAGCCCATTGGAGGGGGACTGAGTCGGTCCAGTCTCAGGGAGGTGGAGGCCTTGGTGGAGCAGCTGTGTGGCCTCACCCTGCCTGGCAGCCGTAGGAGCAGCCAGGAGAACCAGGAGCAAAGTGACTCCCTGATGAAGCACATCCAGGTAGAGACATGATCGGATCTGCTATACAGGAGTCTGACTCTATGTCTGAGTGCAACATACAGTCTTTTGACTATATTTGAAATCTAAAATCTGCAGAGTTTCATTTTTGATGCACAGTCTGGCGTATTTGTCTGCAGGTCTTCTGTTCACATCTGGAGCTGCTCATCCAGCGGCTGTACGCGGTATCAGAGAAGATGGAGCTGCTGGCCGCACCCACTGTGGACATCGACAGCGTGAGGTCGTCTCTGGCTGAGTATCAGGTGAGGGCAGAGTCTCAGGGCCCTGTAGTACTCCACGGTGTGTCTGTTTCTACCACAGTGGGTGTCTGGGTAGGTGGATACAGGTTTGTGAGTGAGAGGATTTCAGGTTAACTGGAAGAAACTTGGCTCATTCCTATTTGCCAGGAACTGCTGGGTCTTTACTTGGTCTTGAATCCTTAACATGGACTGCAGGTAGGCATGGGACGACGAAAATAATGATATGATAACGATGACGATATTATCTCGATAACAAACACAGAACAAATAACTTCCAACTTCATTAAAACAAATACTGCTGGACTTATAAGATGGATGACGTATGACATTAACAGTTACTTACAAATTAAAAATTCCTCTGTTTGGATCCGTTTATCTGACTAATAAAAGGGGGTCGACTAAGATTCCTCTCAGCGACTAAGTCGACTATGAGGGGGCAGCCCTAAAGGGAAGTACCTGTAGTTTTAGATTTCTGGTGTCCTCTTTGGCTCTGCGTGGGTCCACAAGGTCCATGCACTTTATTATTTATTAGATACAAAGATGAAAATAAATAATAAAAACACCCAGTTATTTTCCCCTTTTTATATGTCTGCATACACAGAAAAACTAAATATTGATTCTTTTTTATTTTTTGGTTTGTTATCCAGACTTCCATAGAACCTAAAGCTATGAAATAATTTGCATAGGACTTATTATTTTATGTATAATGTATCATCTGTAATTAAAATATTGGAATAATTCATGATAATATAAACATTAGATACATTCATAATTGAATGGCCCTGATAATTATCGTGCATCCCTAGTTCGTTTAGTACTTAGATTGTTTCATTGCTGTGTTTCTATGCTATGTGTTCTTTGCTTTTATGTAAAGCACTTTGTAACTTTGTTTTATAATAAATAACAAGTAAATAAAGATATTATTATACATTATTATTCTGTTCTGCTGACAGTAATATGTGACGGTCTTCTTGCCAGAGTTTTCAGAGAGAGGTGAGCAGCCATCAGCCCCTGACCTCCTCTGTTCTGCACAGCGGACAGCTCCTCCTCAGCTGCCTCAACACCACGTCTCCATGTCAGTCTTTAACATGCATCATGAACAAAAATACTGAAATGAAAACTCCCAACACTCATCTCATAATTTTCCTACTGAATCGTTTTCTCTCCTTGTTTGCAGTCTTAAGAGATGCCCTGCTGTTGATTGAGAGGCAGTCTGGAGCTCTGGAGACACACACCAAACACTTCTTCTCCTCCATCCTGTCTGCCATGGACAGCCTGACCCAGCCCAGTCTAGTCCAGCAGAGCAGAGAGGAGGACCTGGGCCCTGTGGGCTTCCAGGGGTCCACTGTATGAACTGTCTGCAGGACGCATCTGTGTACAAGCATATGGTTTCTCTCACTTATTTATTAGTTTTCTTCCAAACAATTAATACAAGGTTTTTTGTCTGTTTGTAATGGAGAGCAAGATTTTCAGAGTTTGCAAAGAACTTCCATGAAAACATTCAGGACCAATTTAAACTGATCACATTGAATAATACAGGACCTCGAAGTGCTCCTAAAACCCTTTTCTATATTGTCTTAATATTGCACTGCTTTTTCTACTCATACAGACTTAACCCTCTTCGGGTCAGGCTTTCTATCACTTGTAATGTTTAATGTTGAGTCTCAGTCCGACCTGAAAAGAAGTTACAGAGTGCTGCAGGAATGAGTCCTTTTGGTTAGATGTCTGGAACTGAGGTTTGTGGTTGAACAAGCAAGACATAAATAGGATTGCTCGAGTCTTGGTGGGGTGGGCTACCATATAAGGACATTTATCAGCAAGTACCCCACCTGGTGAATGCTGAATCGTTTACGTTCCTTAAAAGTGTCTTAATGAGAGTAGAGAGGTTGTCTGTGACATTAAAACACAGAGACTGATCTACTCATTAGTCCGCCTTTACAGCCTCGCTACAGCTCTTGTAAACTATTCTAACTCAAACTTTACAACTCGTAGATTTCATTACAAGTTGGAACTTTAGTGCTGGTGAAGTAGCGTAGTTCATTTATGGCCTAATGTTAGCGGTTTCCTTTTGCCGATCATCAATTATAAAAGTGGTGTTCATTATTGAAGATGATCTTGCTAAACAAAACAAAAGTAAGTATCATAAATCATTGTTTACCACAGTAAATAATCCAAAATAAAGTGGAGAAATCCCATTGGCTCTGTGTCGAAGGAACAGGGTGTTGCTTAATACGTCATCCCTGCAGCACTCTATAGAGTCCACAGAGCAGCATCTAGAACATGTAGGCAGAAACTGTGTGTGTGCAATAGGAATAACAAAAAAGGAACATTTCAAAGCCTTTTTAACATTCATTTTGTGATTAAATCATTGATTCATCATTCCAGGGTGTAACATTAAGAAGATCTATTTTTAAAATTTTGTACAATAACCTGAATATAGGAATTGTTGTGTTTTCATTACCTTAGAATGAGCCGTTTTTATCTACTGCCATCTTCCATGGAGTCCGCCA
>NW_023339751.1:25269128-25275209 GCF_004916995.1 Morone saxatilis | reverse complement strand
AAATTAGCACCAGCCAAATGCTGGTAAAATATTGCAGTGGCTGGTAGATTTCAGACACAAGATAATGATTTACTATTGAGTAGCTGGTGAATTTGAACATTTGCTTTTGGTGGTGGTGTTGAGTGTACTAAAACATCAAAACATGGATTGAAGTTACATAAAACCATAAAACATACAGACAGCACTGTTTGCAAACTGTTAATGATCCAGGCATAATTGCCTTATTTGTCTATAGTGCCTCCCTGTGGGGAAAAAAGCTCAAGGTACAGATGCAAAGGCTGGGAACTGGCAATCAGAAAGATTTTATTAACTATATTTAGTCTGCATCTTGAATAATCATTCTGACTACATTCAGCAGTAGGTTATTTATACATCATATGGAGTATTAGTGTCTTAGAATCATCTGAATGCAAATGACTACAATGTGTAGATTAAAATGTAAGTTTATAGTTTTTAATGTTTTTTAAAGCTTCTTTTCAATTTTCTTCACCACTGGTGATAAAAGAAATCATTTTTGATATTACTGATTATGATGCAGATAACCTCCATTTATTATTCAGATGTGTCGTGGTCAAATGATGACGTGAAAGTAAAATGATGAAGTGAAATAGATTTTGACATATTCTGTCAGTTTACTGAGCTATCCAGGCACCCTGACAAACACTAATCTTAACTCAAAATCTGCTTATTAGCTTTATCCAGAAACTAAATCTGTTGGGTTAAGAGACAATAAAAATATGTAACATAGTACTGTAACACAGCTGCATCTTTCTTTTATGTAGTAATATAATAAAATAGATATACCTTTTATACCATTCTGTATACTATAGATTTTGATCTGCAGAAGTCCAGGTGCTAAGCTGTGGGCAGTTTGCTTAAGTCGATGGACTTCTCTCAGAGTGCTAGAAGGGTTTCTGGACTCTGCTGAGAAAGGACTTGTTTGAAATATTCAAAGACTAATTAAACTCTGGAACTCTTGAGTTGCAAAAGGCCTCTACTGACACTGTTGCCCCAAAAAGCCAGACTTATTGTGTTCCTGAACGCAATGACGGTTTCATATTTTGTTTTTGATTTGGGACTTGATGTTGGACTGTTATCCATTGATCAAGAGAAATCTTTTGAGATTTGATTGTGGTTATTTGTTTTTTATGGACTAAGTTGTTTTTCTCAGGAGCTTCTGTTTTGTGAAAGGTTTTGGGTGGACTCAGCTGGCCTGTCTCTGACAGTCTCTCTCAGACAGGTTCTAACAGTTTTTACCATAGGACAAATGGTATTTTAGATGACACTCAAAGAGAAGCTGGCATTATACAAACAGGTGTCCTCTGCAAAGGGTAACTGGTCCAAGTGTGAGGGCTTTGCACTGGGACAGACTACAGTGGAGCGGAGAGGGGATGAAGTGTGTCTTTGTGGGGAAACAGTGACTGCCAGAGTAAAAACTGTGAAGGTCTTAGTGCTCCATTGTGTAGATGGACTTGGGTCCAGTCACAGTTGTGCTACTGGGAGAGGATTCTGGTTGTTAATAATCTGACTCCCTCCATGGTCTGTCAACTGTTCACATATGGACGAATAGTATGGACCTAAGACAAGTCCTTTTTTACCAATCTGTCCTTTGCCCATCCATGGAGCATTGTTTTTAAAATGTTAGGAGAGACAGTTCTCAACTGTACAGTAATGTATGGGGATGTAAGGGAAGAACCCAGTCATACAGTGCAGGATGCTGAGGTGATTGGTGCACTTTGCTGTTTATAGAGAAATGTTGGGGGCAGAGTCCGTGGATGATCAGCCTGACTTTCCATTACTGTCCATCTGTGCCTCAGTGGAGGAGCAGGTGGAAGAAAACTGGGCTCTTCTATCAATTCATACACCAGAGCTACCAGACTTGTCTCAGGTGTCAAAGAGAGCCCTTTACGACTGTGAAGGATCTGAAAGAAGGGCCTCTGGCTGAGGTTCTGGAGTTGAGGTGGCATCTGCCAGAAGAAGCTGGAGGTTCCCATACAAACCTCCCATAGAGAAACAACCTACTGTTGGGGAAACTAGTTTGTTGTTGTTTTAATGAGTTATGAGATTAGATAGGTGAAAGAAGACAAGACAGACCTTACACGCTGTGTGGCCAAAAAACAGAAACCAAACACACAAAAAAGGACAAAACAATAAATAAAAAATAAACAAGGGTTAGGTTTAAAATAAATGATATGGGTACAGTGCAGCTAATTGTAAAGGATTCCAGTGTGTGTGTGTGTGTGTGGTTGTAGGTGTGTGTAAGTACTAAGGAAGCAACAAGGGCAAGTGGTGTATTAGCGGAAGATAAAAGAGGAAAAGAACAAGAAGACAGAAAAAAAGGCAGACAAGTAAATACGGGGAGGAAATACAAAAGAGCAAAAGAAAAGAAAGAAAGATAAGAGCGAGGAGAGAAGCTACTTTGAAAGCATAGCTCTGCAAGCTACCAATTACTTTACACTGGAAAAAGTTGAACAACAGCAAAGCTACCAACTACATTGTCAAAAAATTATCACACTGAAAATGTACATGTTTTAACAAAATTAAAATGTAATACAAAAAGTCACATGCAAACTTTTTCAGTTTCAAGGAAGAAATGTACTTATACAAACTATAGTGATTCAAAATGAATGATACACAGATGGATTGGAAGAGAATCAGTTGAAATGATAGACAAGACCAAAAGGTTTTTCTCCATAAAACTTTATTGTGTATTGTATTGTATTTTTGGGTTGAAAAATAAATGTTTACTGTAAACAGAAGGAAGACTCAATTTTTTGAACTGTTACTCTACTAAGGCCAAAGATCCAACTCTTTATCAGTTGACTCATGTTAATTGCAGCCTACCTGTGTACAGGTGCTGACATGAACCTACTTCCTACCACCAGTGATGACACAACTATGACTCATGACACGCACGTGAACTCAAGAGAGCAGTTTCTGGATGAATGGGTGACCTTTCGACCAAAGTGTACAGTAGAACGGGATGGTAAAGTAACCTGCTGAAAGCTGATGTGTCAAGCCGGTCAGATGTAAGGCTGTGGCCGGAAATAATGATGATATTTGTAAATAAAAGCCTCGCTGTAGAGAAGAAACCACATATGGAAGCCCATTTCGGCCAATGTGACGGGGGATAAAAGGATTCTGTAAGTCATTATAATGACAAATAATGAGAAGGTTTCTCAGTTTCTTGAGATGCTAAGTCAGTATTTTGAGAAAGTTTCTCATTATAATGACTTACAGAATCCTTTTTTTCTCATCACATTGGCGGAAATTGGCTTTCATATTATTAGTACAAAATACACGTCGCGGAGGTTTATTTTGAGGTAACGTTATATGCCCGGAAGTTGTGAATAGTGCGTATTTGACACGGGGTACGAGCTGACTCCTCTTTGCCACGTTTCACTAAATGACGTAATCTCTCCCGGGGCTTGATAGTTGGCTGTTGCGGTAACGACACACACTCAGCGAGAAGGAGAGAAAGAGAGAAAGAGGCTGGTTAGCTAGACGTTTACTGACACCCCCTGTTTATTCGCTTCAGGCTTATTACGCTTGTAAAACGAGTTATCAGACTGGTTTTAAAGACAAGGCATCTGTAAAATCCAGCCACGTATTTTGTGTTATTCCTCTCTTGGCTAACCAGCTGGCTAATGTTAGCTGTTTCCTGGTTGGAGTTGCAGCCATTTTGGATTTTTACCGACAAACAAGTAGCCGGTCGTGGTTTTGGGAGTAGTGTAAGCTAGCCACCGCTCCCCTTTTCACAACAGCAGTGCTGCTTATCAGACAGGGACAGAGATCCATTTCACAGCAGGGGACACACCGCACAACGAGTCAACAATGAATCCAGAATAGTAAGTATCATACGTTATATTTTCTTTACCAGCTAGCTATGGTTAGCATTTTGCTAGAAAGGAAGTTAGCGCTGGCAAACAACTTACTATTAGCAGTTGAGCAAAGTTAGCGGCTAACATCAGCTGACGTTAGCCTCAGTGTCCACCTGTGCCTGCCTGGTGTATTGTGGACGTTTTCCAGGGATGTCTGTGGAGTGCTGGTGTTAAACACTCATCAGTCGATGGATATTTCTCACAAACAACACAGTGTTCCTGATGTCCTGTGTTCACGCTGGTAGCCAGCTGTTGGGCCAGCGGCAGTGACTGGGTTCGGTCCGCTGCGGTTCATGCTGATGTAAATACAGGACAAAGGTGCATTGTTGGATTTTGACTGCGAGTGTCTTCAACAGTTGTTTTTATTGAGCTAAAATACACTAATGTCAGCAACATCCGCTTGAATTAGCCAACTGAATGAAGAAAACGACCTCCCTTAGTGAATACTAATGAATGTGACTGGACAACAACGGTTAGACAGACGATATGTCTGCTCTGCTGCTGTTGATGCCTCACTGTGTTTGACTGGCTGTTTCCTCGCTGCTCTTAGCAAACATACTGTAGCAGCCATCCGTTGTTTACGTCCACAAATTGGTTTTACCTAGTGTGGAGCATGACTCAGTTTTCAGTCATATGGTTTAGTAATGCTGAAGCAGCCTCTCAGTCATGTGTAGGTCACATGCCATAGGACAAACCGTCGATTTCACCACAGCAGCGTTGAGCAATCGAGCACTTCACCCCCGTCTTTGGTTTCCCATTCATAAATGTTCACTTGGGTGGACTGTAGAAGTACACATTTCCCTTGTTTGGCAAGCTGTTAAACCGTACTCTTAAATCTAACAAAAAATGTCAGTGCTCTAAATAGCGATACTCTATCCCCATTCCTTTCAGCAGACTGCTTAGTTTTGTATTAATGAGTCACCTCCTTGGTATAGATCAGTGTTTTCCAACCTTTTTTCCAAAGATTATTTCCTGTTTGAGGATCTTTTTATACAATTCTGTCTGTATAATGTATCTTTAATCATTTTTAACAATCCTATTGACTTAAAATGCTTCATTTTTGACAGGTTAATTCATTCACTCATTGTTCTATTAGACAATGTACTTAATATTTACTTTTCTTCACAGAAGTGAACCAGATGCTGAGATATAGGCCAACTGAATGTATTTTTTATGTTTTCTTACACTCCTTAAAATCAAGAAGGCCTCGCGACACCCAAGTTGGGAACCACTGGTATAGACTAGATAGTCTTAGGCAAGGTCCAAGATGCTCTTACTCAATAAGAGGGGTGTCAAAATGAAGAGGATGCATCTTTACCCCACATTATGGTCTTGGTCTAGAGTATAATTCAGTATGCTGAATACCAAACAAGCAATTATGGGCCTGCAGGAATTTCTACATTGCACAGCTTGACTAGGATTTTCTGTTGATATGGATACCATGACAACAGACAATAGTTAAGAGAGTCATTTAAATGAGCAGGGTTGAGGGGAGACTCTTCACTCAGTTTGGAGCCCAGATTTGTTCAAACTCTTGGATTTGAACTCTGTTCTGTTGTCACAGTGGTGTTAAGCAGTGTGTGGTCAGCCTTGCACAGGGGCGGCTGTTGTCCACAGTCACAGGCCCAATGAACAGGGAATGACTGGAATTTATTCCAGTTAGAAGAAGTAGAGGAACTGAGGCAGGATCACACTCAGACTGCCAGGCTCAGCTGATGTGTGGGAATGAAGTTGTCTGCCTGTCACTGCCTTCCCTCTACTGATCAAGGGATGTAATGTCAGTAGGTTCACTGCCAAGTGCCAGTTGCTACTTCTACTTGTGGGTTATTACTAATGTCAGACAGATTTCATCATTAGTCTTTGTCTGAATAAACAAGTTCAAGTTTCTTTGCTGGGATTGATTTGTAACCAGGACACTAGCATCCTACTCAAAGCAGGAGGCAGCACATTCTCCTTTACTAAACCTCAAGAAATCCACGTCTCTGAGTTTCACATCTGGAAGTCACAACATGCAGGAGAATTGAAAGGAAAGTGTAGTATTTGTAATTTTTCCGGGGCTTAGGTTTCTTTTTAGGCTTCTTATGAGTGTGCTGCTGCATAGGATCAGTAGGAAGAGGAAGCAACAGAACAAAGCTGAACAGTAGCACATCTTTGAATGTTAGAAAGTTTGTATAGCTGCACACACAGATATTGCGCTCTC
>NW_023339751.1:25268396-25269110 GCF_004916995.1 Morone saxatilis | reverse complement strand
TCTCGCTCTCGCTCTCTCTCTCTGTGTGTATGTTTGGGGAAGTCAAGGATTATCATTATATTGCTTAATTTCATATGGGTGTAACGGTGGTGCAGGGTGTCTGGACCTGCCAGACAGGTGGGTCATTGGGCTGGTTAATCCTGATGTAATATGCCTTGCCCTTAGTATGCTACATAAAATAATGCGCTTTGAAAATAAAATAAAAAGTGAGATCTGTCAGTCACATCTGGGGCTATAACTAACGATTATTTCCGTTACTCATTAACCTGCCCCTCATTTTCTCAATTAGTTGTTTAGTCCATAAAATGTCAAATGGTGAAAAATGTTTCCCAAAGTCGACAACCCAAAGATATTTAGTTTACTGTCACAGAGAAATAAAGAAGGCAGAAAATATTTACATTTGAGAAGCTGAAATCAGAGAATTTAGACTTTTCTTAAAAAAAAAGACAAGTAATCGAATTTAGTAGAGTTAGCAACTAATCAAGTAATACATGTAGCTCTAGCTACATCCAAGTGTGAACCTATTATGACGTCACCCATTGGTTTGTTGAGTAACATTTCAAGTTTGACTGCACAGTTTCGACTTGTCTGAAGCAGGAAACAATGGTGGGTCGCTTGCTCACACACACACTCTCGTATTACAGCTAAACAGTACACTACGATATGTTTGTGAAACTATTTTAGATGAGTAATAGTCCACGCAGTAACAGAATG
>NW_023339751.1:25260210-25268371 GCF_004916995.1 Morone saxatilis | reverse complement strand
TCCCCCCCTTGAGTCCTGGCAATATTTTTCCTATTACTGGTTATAGACGCATTGTCAGGCCCAAAAATCAAGGCCTAATCCGACCCAAACGCCCAGAAAATTTGGGTTTATTACAGCCTGAAGATAAACTACAATTGTTGCCAGATAATATAGTGGCAAATTATTATCCAAACCAATAATAACAAATTCAGCTACAGTTGAAGGCATTATTTTGGGGCTTTATTGGCCCTTTAATATAGTGGAAAGTGAAGATAGAAAAGCTAGGAAAGGGGGCAGAGAGAGGGGCGGGATCGACACAGAAAGGCGCCGCAGGGATCAGTTCGGAACGCCTAGGCCGCTGCAGCAACGAACCTCAACTTGCGGTAATTGGGTCGCCAGCTCTACCCACCTGAGCTAACGCGGGCGCCCTTTTTGTATAGTTTTGGGGGCTTTGGTTAATTGGTGAATGCATTCATTAATGGGTGGCTGTGGCTCGAGGCAAGCGGGTCGTCCCAAATGGGATTCCTACCATAACTCTGATTATGATTGGACTCGATTAAATGAGGGCTTTCACCTGCATTCCCAATGTACTGTACTGATCACTGAATACTTTCAATTCACTCTGCACTCAAATGTTACAGTAAGAGCTGTCTGTAATCCAAAACAAGATAATGACCTTCAAAGTGAGTTTACAGTCAGTGAACTCTTTATTCTCTATAGAGAAGTCAATCTTTGACTCACTTAACCACAGCAGGGTTCTTGGATCTGTTTCCAGTGGGTCTCATCCACTCGTCCATCATGACGCCTGTATGGCGGTTGACCAGGACCCCCAGGAAAAATAGTATGATGGGCGGGACGATCATCACTCCCAGAGAGTAGAGTTTGTTGTACTGAGGGAGGCACGGGCAGTTAAAGTCAAAGCTGGTGTAGAGCTTGACGCTGACCAAGGCCAGGATGATGCAGATGCCGTTGGAGATGGACTCAGAGTTGGACTGGAAATACTGCAGGACTAACTTCAGACGCTCCATTGCTTAGATATCCTGTAGGTAATGTTAAGGGTGGAGGTAGAAACAGTAAGGTGATGAAAACAGAAATAGGAAATCTGCACATGAAGGTCTGAGTATTAGATTTAAAACCCAGACTGCTCACCTTACAATGTGAACCAATCCTTTCTGAAGAAAAGCCTTAAATCCTCAGGTTTAGCGGTCTCAGTGAACAACCTGAGCTTAGTGGGGAGGCAGCAAGTGTGGAGTGAGTCCTGCAGTGATCCAGGGAGAGAATTCATGAAAACACCTGACCAGGTGACCGAGCCGTGCTGCCACACCCTGCCTCCCAGCACTCACATCAAAGGCTTACAGAGAGAAAGGGAGCCACAGCAGTCGTTCCTGGTACAGACTAGTATTGTAGTCCTGACTTGGCCTGTACTCAACCTCACAATGACTGTACAGTTAATCCACCACCACTCCAAAAAAGAAAAGAAAAATCCCTTATGTTCATAGTTTGAGCCAGTAGTTCCCAACCTTTTTCCTGAAGAGAGCCATTTTCTATCAGAGTAAACTAAGTTCATATTATATTCAGTAATAACAGTAGAGAATAGCTGATAAACTGTACAATGACAGCAGGAAGATTGTGTAAAAGCAGAGATTTAGATTGCATTTAGCAGATCATTTCCTGTGAATATTGACAACAGAGCAGCAGAGATGAGTTTTCCTGATATTTGTAGGAACTTTTTATACAATTAAGGGAACACTTTATTTGGAAAATCCACCTACAGATAATTTGGAACCTTTCAACAGTTTATTAGTTGAGATTAAACCATTTTCTGATGTTACACCACCGTGGTTATGATTTAGTTAGGGTGTGTGGTTTTTTTTTAAGTTGTTTGTGACAACTGTTTTTGTTTCCATTGTAGGCTACTGTTGATTGTTTCATATGTATAATCAGCCTCAAAATGCAATGAGCAGAAAGAGTAAATATCTGTGGATAATGTAATATTGTAATAAATAAAACTACTTTAGTACAGTAACTAAGTTTTTTTACTTTGCTGACAAAGGAACATACTATAAAAGAATTTGGAGCTTAGTGTATGCGTACAAGGAAAATGAAGAGCATTTCTTAATACTAGGAATGCTGGGAAAAAAAACATGTCAAAGTTATCAAATCATAGTTTATTTATATAAAAAGACATGGAAGAACATGAAAGTGCTTTGATTACAACATTGGTAATGACAATCTGAGAACTAACCTGACTGGACCGTGTCTCTATAGCTTTGTCTCGTTGAACAGATGCATAGACCCTGTGCATGTTAACAGTCAGGGCAGTGTGAGTGAAGGTAGAACAAAAATAACTTTGAGTTGTGCGTTTCACTGGAATGTTCTAGTGCTCGAGGGAGAAAATAAGCTGAAGAATGGGTAGACTGAATCAAATCTCAAAATGTCACTGACATCCTTCAAACACCCCACTGACAGTAAAATCTTAAAAAGGTTCAGTGGTTAAACACCACAGACTATGTTCAACACAAAAACAGTACAACAAAGAAGCATAAACAGTACTATCAAGGCAGTAAAGAAAGTAAAAGAGAAAAAAACAACAAACTATTCAAAGTCTACAAACAGTAGTTTCAGGATGTTTCCTTTACGTTTTTGCTACCAGAAACACCGGTTGGGAGCCATCCGGATGCAGCAGAAGGACTGTGGTCACAAGTTCATATCTGAATATTTCAAGCGCTCTCAGGTCAACGTGATCTCTGATGACTCTTTGGCATCGATCACTCTGAAGACTCCCACTTTCTCCTTCTTCTTGCTCCCCTTGTCGTTGTCTGAAAAAAAAAAATAAAAATACTTGAATTCAGTTCCTTATGATGATTTGATGACGCAACTCATTATTTTCTACGGCATCCTTAGATCAGACTGTAAGGGCAACCTTAGCCTAAGTGGGCTCCGCAGTACATGGAACTACGAGGTTAAAAAGAGCTATTAGAGACAAGTGTTGTTTGCACAATAAACAGTTTGAAAACTGTCTGCTTGGCTAGATACCATGACGGGTAGTGAGAAAAGGTTTGTGTGACTTGGCTAACAAGCACACACAAAGAAAATTAGTCTCTCAAGGAAGTTTCGATCGCAATACTGAATGTATATTCAACCATTTCCTTAGTGTGATTGTAACTTTATACAAGTAATGTTAACTTCATTAATCCAATCAATGTTTAAGACTTGGTGACATTAAAGACACCTTAAGGCCTAAAATTCTAATTATTGGATTTTAGACAATTTAGGACACTGCAGGCATCTTATGTTCAGATTGTAATGCTGTTAACTGTTGGTGGAAGAGACTACATTAATAAGACTAGTCAGGCCTGTGTTGTCCTGCAATAATTCAGTAAATCTCCTCACCCAGCAAGTCACTGCGATCCAGCAAAACCTCCAGGTCCTTGTCGCTGATCACCTTCCCCCTGGAGGCTTTCACTTCCCTGAGTGGGACCAAAGTTACAGTTAAATGTTACACTCTACTTCTGTTGAGTCGCAGTAAGGACACACCCATTTTCAATTCTCATTTACATCCTCTAAACATTTAAACTGGTTGGAGTAGAGGATGATTTCTTACTTCTCAGTTCCTCTGGCTTTCAGCAGCTCCATCAGCTCATCCAGATCAATGCAGCTTTTACTTTGGTTCAGCTCTGCCCTCCCGCCTTTGAACTTATCTGTGGAGCAAAGCAATAAATGAAAATCATCTAAAGTCAGAATTTGGAAAACATTTTCAGACCGCGCAGTCCAGTGCTGCAAATTCAATACATGGCACAAGATAGGATCAACCTTAGCTTATGGGCAACCTTGAATATCCCATTACAGTGAAGCCACTCACTCTTGTGGATGACCATCTGCTCCAGCTTCCTCTTGGCCGAGGCCCTCTCCAGGATCTTCTGGTCGATGGTGTTGGCTGTGACCAGGCGGTACACCACCACTGGTTTGGTTTGCCCGATGCGGTGACAGCGGTCCTGAGCCTGCAGGTCTGCCTGGGGGTTCTGGGAGGGGAAGGGAACATCACCTCACATTAATTAAACAAGATACACATGGAGGGAACTTTCAGCAAGGTAAAAAAGTTTTGGTTTATTATACATGACTTTTAACCTGCACCCACCCAGTCACTGTCGAAGATGATGACGGTGTCAGCAGCTGTCAGGTTGATCCCAAGTCCTCCTGCTCTGGTGCTCAGCAGGAACAGGAACACCTCTGGATCTTTGGAAAACTTGGTCATCTGTGGGAGAAGAAGCAGTTGGTATACTCACAGAGCCATCCCACAGTGACATGCTCAGAATGTTAAAAGCATTTCTGCAGTGTAAAACTCACATTTTCGTCTCTGTCGGCGTAGGACATGCTGCCATCCAGTCGGCTATACTGGAAGCCCCGCAAATAGCAGTAATCCATCAAAATATCCAAGATTGATGTCATCTGACTGAAGATCAGAACCTGGGCGACAACAACCAGCCACACATAAGAGTCAGAAATACCAGGTCTAAAATATAAGTACTTTGAGCCAACTCAGCAGGGCTACTAGCCACTGGTTAGTTTCTTGGATTTCATCAATCCTCCACTTTTGCTAATAATGATGTAGTTTTAACATATAGATAGATATTAGCTCCTGGTGTGCTCTGTTTCACCTTATGTCCCCTTTTTTTCAGTGCAGGCAGCAGTGCGTCCAGTATGAGAAACTTCCCAGAGCTCTGCACCAGCTGTTCATCAATCTGCAGGGAGGACAACCGCACAGATACAGGAAGACATGAACAAAAAACACAAGAAAAACACAATTAACCTGAGTCATACAACTGCACTTCTTTAATATCACTAGTGAACACATTCTGCCTCTCTTCTGTTTGGGGACATCGGGGATACTCCAAAGTTCTACAGCACCTAAAGCACCAACGTTACTGTATCAAAGAAGCACAGGTGACTGTGGGGTACCTTGAACTCCTGTGTGGCAGGGTCGAGGGGGTACTCCACCAGGTAGGGGTGGTTGCAGCATCTCTTTAGCAGCATGAGGATGTTCTGCAGCTTCAGGTTGATCTGGGCATCCAGCGGGCTCTGGACATCCAGCACTGGAGGGGCGCTAGAGGGGACAAGAAGAAAGGAAGTGTGAGCAGCCACACACAGCCACAGGTTGATCATGTTTGTAGAGGACATGCCTTCAGAACATGGTTTGTTAAATAACCAGCACTTCCTAACAAAAGCTACAACACACTGTTGAGATGTGATGTTAATAGATTAAAGAACAAGATGAGCAATCACAGTTATTTTAACGTGTGTGTGTGTGTGTTGTGTGTGTGTGTGTGTGTGTGTGTGTGTGTGTGTGTGTGGTGTGTGGTGTGTGTGTGTGTGTGTACAGTGCTGACCTCTGCTCAAGCTCCTTACGGACCCTCTCCAGATATTTCTCCAGGTCACGCGGGGTCTCTGTATCGGTTTCTCCGTAGTCCACCACCTTTCGACTGCGACGCTTCGGCCTGCCACTTGATGTCAAATCTACAGGAGCCTCCACCTGAATAAACCAAGAGAGCAAACAATTTCAATCACTTGGCACTTTTGATGGTGATAAAGTGACTATTTGGTTAAATAAATATATAAAGACAACTGATAACAAAACAACACTTTGAAGATCTCGTAAACTTGTTTCAAAAAGATATTTTGACCAGGAAATGTGGGACTTATCAGCAAACATATACGCTGCAATGCATATTGCTGCAATAAGCCAAAATCGGCTGATATATCAGCTAGGCAAAAAATTTAATAGATAAATCTGTTAAATACCAGGTTTAAAACCAGTTTCAGTCTTAACAGTGTGGGGACATTGGTGGCGTTACCTTTTCCTGGCCCAGCATCTTGCCGATGGTTTTGTTGACCACAGCAGTGTAAAAGGACTCCTGTTTGGCTGTCAGAGGAGCATAAACGATGATCTCCTTCTTAGGAGGAACCTCCAGCGTCACATCTGACTTCAGCCTCCTCAGCAGGAACGGAGTCAGAATCTGAAACCAGAGAAAACCTTTCCTGTCTGTGCTAAGTCTCTGATGTGGTATGTGCTTTTTTCTGAGTCATCATTGGATGTGAAGTGGGTCCCCCATGACTGCTCTGTGTGGTGGTGGTTTAGAGCAGTGGTTCCCCACCTTATTCTGTTCAATGTTTGGGTTTATCAGTTGTTCTGTATGTGTTTAATACAATAGGAAATACCCATAATATGTCACTTAGTGAGGGGTTGTCGGTTTACTCAATGATAGAAAAGGGGTCCCTTAAGGAAAAAGGTTAGGAACCACTGGTTTGGACGACTGACCTGGTGCAACATGCTCAAGATGTTCTGCTCGCGCTCAGCAGCCACCACGTTCTCAGCCTCGCCGAGGGTGTCGATGTCAAACCACGACTCAAAGCTACACAGAAAACACATCGACAACACTTTAAACCTGAACAATTAGCTTCATCAATTAACATACATGTCACATCTAAATGCATATAGATGGTGTCTACACAAGGTGATTTGGTCCTAAATTTAAGTGCAGACTGCACTTATGAGAGATGAGAGACACCAAAAAACAGTGGACTTTCCCCCTGTTAGTTTGATGGAGATTGTGGTTAAAAGCACATTAATTAAACCAAATACAACTGCGGTTAAATGTACTTGCTTTAACTAATGTCCAAACGTTCATCAGCAGAGTACACTGTAGCTTAATTCCAGTGAAACAAAGAACTGATTATCTGTTCTAAAGAGGACTCCAGTGGTCGGGACCCCACCAGGCCTTCTTGATTTTATGGGGCCCATAAGAAAAGTTTGCATTTAAAACCAGCAGGCTAATAGAATAATGGCCAAGCGTGAGGGAGAAGGAAACAGAATTTGTCAAAAAAGTAGCCTATTATGTACTATTGTTAAAAAATACATATTACACACAGAATTGCATAAAAAGCACTCTGTTATCTATAACTACAGAAAATCACATGGCTCCGTACCTCTTGAGGTCATCAAAGACCTCTGGCAGGAGGAAGTTGAGGAGGGACCAGAGCTCAGCCAGGTTGTTCTGCAGCGGCGTGCCAGTCAGCAGCAGCTTGTTGTCAGTGGGCAGCATCTTCAGCTCCCGCACCAGCCGGCAGTTGAGGTTTTTGATCCTGTGCCCTTCGTCCACGATCAGGTACTTCCACTGGTAGTGCTGGAGCAGAGAACACACGCAGCCTGGCTTCATATACAATACTCACTTGGATAAAAGCATCCGCTAAATAAATGTGCAGGAAAAGAGTGCCTCCTGGTCAGATTTTAGTTATAAAATCCTAGCCCAACACGCAGCTGCAGACAGCTCTGTCAGCCAAACTGGGCGGCAGCAGACGGGGTTGGACCAGCGTTTGGTACCAAAGTAGTTTTGCTAACTTCACTAACATTCAGAATAAGAGCTGAAAGTGTTGAATATTGAGATAAATTAGACATTACATGATCTACAAATGAATAATGTGTAATTTGGGGTATTTTCAAATTTACAGATCTGAATATTTTTGTTTTGTATAAGCTTCCTGTGTATACAAATGTCTAAATATACTTGTGACATTCTTATATATTTACTTACAGATGCATGCATGATTGCTTGATACACACTGAAAACCTCCATATATTAAAAACCATATATATACATTTACAGGCAACTGTGTATCTGTAGGGGGGTGTCTCTGTGACAGTGATATAACCATTAGAAAATGAGTCACGCATCGTGATTTAATGCATTTTCAGGACCACCAAAACAACTTATCTGCATATAAACTTGCCATGAATACAAAACTGTCCCTGTAAAAGCTGCATGTTTCAGTTATATGTAAGTATGTGCTTAATTGTTTGGTAAAGAGCGATTAGGGATCCTACCTGTAGGAACTTTCTGTCGATCATGGAGATCTCAAAGGAGGTGATGACCACAGGACACATGTTGAGGGGCCCCTGAGGCCTGCGGATCTGCTTCAGTAGCTTGGCCCTCTCTGGCTGGGGGCCATGGTAAAGCAGCACAGATACCTAGAAAATAAAGCCCGACACTGCTCAGACTACAACAGATATTAACACACTCAGTGACAGTGGTCAGACAGCGTCATTCAGCACTCAGAGAAGGGTCCAGCTGCGGCTTGGGTGTTCCCGTCATGACACAAGAACGCCTATTGGGCGGTCCTGGTAGCG
>NW_023339751.1:25253654-25260110 GCF_004916995.1 Morone saxatilis | reverse complement strand
TGGCTGCAGTTGGATGATATTGAGCACTCAGAGCACAGCTAGTTATTGAGGTTTGTATTTGTCATTTTCTCATCAAAGTTTGAATCAATGAAATCATCTGAATGTGATGTGAGGCTATTCTACACAATACAATCCTGTCCAATCAGCAGTGAAACCTAGCTGCCTAATGCTGTTTCATTACTGTGGTCTTCACTGGTCAGTTGGACGAGTTTCAGCGTCCAGTCGGACAAACACAACTTTCCTACCTCTGGTGTGAAGCGCTTGAATTCGTTGATCCAGTTGGGCAGAGTGGAGAGAGGGGCCACCACCAGGAAGGGGCCCATCACTTTCTTTTCTATCATCATGGCAACGTGAGCAATGCACTGGATGGTCTTTCCCAGTCCCATCTCATCAGCGAGGATCCCGTTGATGCCGTTCTCCCACAGCATCTGAGAGCACAGAGGGAAGACAGGCTGCTGCTTTACACTCAGGGCGCACTGAACACCAGGCCTTCAGTGGCTTCTACTGGTGGAGACTGATACAGTGTGTATTCAATAAGGAAGTGATTGAATTGAAAGCAGTCACGCATTTGGTGCCCATAGCACACACACCATACAGAGACACATATTCGAGGTGCAGTAGTCAGAGTGTGGCGGTCTACGAGCAAATGTGATAAAACTGCTGCTGCTTTTCTTGAGATGACACTTGGAAACGGGACTTTTAGATTAGCTGTCGTGAAGGAGAATGAGTCAAACAGACCAAAGTTTACAAACCAAGTTTTTCCATGGGGCTTCATAATTAATAAAAATTCATTATGGCAAAATACAATGTTCAAACTGCAGAAACTACAATTACTTGATAAAGCTAAGAAATGTGTGACAAACAGAATTCTAGAATAACAAATAAATAAAACTAAAAATAAAACATTTGACCTCTGGTTGAAAAGTTCATTATATTTAGTTTAGATATGCCTAAACTGCTTTTTACTGCAGACAGATCTTGTTCAACGAAATGCACAGTGAGAGACATCGTGGGATATACTGTATGTGGCCTGGCTGTCTGCCAAACTTTACTGAACTTGAAACTCCACCTTTGTGCCAACATGGACGTCCTTAAAGAGCTCAGGAAAAATGGAAAGTTGGACATCTACAACACCATTACAAGTGAAAAAAGCTTGAGAACAGCTACTAAGGGACCCGGAGGTGAGACTGTTTCATCAACTACTGTTTCCAAGGTCAAAATTAACTTCGAAACTCAACTTTATTTGTTTTTTTTGCTTTTTAAAACAAACTACCGGTAACTTGACTAAAACATTGTCTACATGGCACAGGGAGGTAGGGAATCGAACAAACAAATAATCACTGCTGGTCAAGCCTTACTGACCCTCAGCCACTCGATGCCTTCAATCTGGTACCACCTCATGACCCCTCCAGTGAAGTGCTGCGGCTGCTGGGCGGGGATTGGCTGGCCGTTCACCTTCCTGCTTGGATGCAGGAGATGCTTGGCGTTGTCCCGCACCGTCTCCGACAGGCGGTTCTTGATGTCTTCGTTGGAATCACTCATCTTCTCGATGTCCTCAGCTTCAAGCTTCTTCTGGGTCGGTGCCTCGTCCTGATAGCAAGTGTTTGATATGCACATGTTTGGTTGGATGTGTTGCATTCAATGACTAATGGCTACTTATCTTTATCCTATTTAAAATCTACCCCATAGTGTCCCCCATTATCCCTTCTAAATTATTAACATGTCAAAATAAAATGAACCATTACCGCTTCCTCCACTTTAGCTTTCTTAGCTTGCGACATAATTTCCTGGAAGACAAAATCAAGCAGAACCAGTGTGAGCAGAGAATCTGACAATCTGCAAAAACAGACAAAAGTCAAATAAGACCTTACTTCTTTTGACATGACATCTGCTATTTTGTAGTCCTCATCCCTCCTTCTCTTCTTTTTATCTAGTTCGACAGAGAATAGAGTCAAACACTTGTTACACACATTTGGATTTGAAACTTACAGAACCAGGGTTTCAGGCTTCAACTTTTTAAGACCTTTATGCATGCAATTTAAGAACTATTGTACATCCATACTGCCAATGTAAAAAAAAGTACAAAGGATATGAAAGAAAATCTGTACTGGTTCCATTTTGGTTTGATTTTGTAGCTGTTACATGTTGATCAATAATAATTCTTCCCCAAGACACATTTAAAAAGAGAGTGAAAATGCAACTTTATACAAGTAACATTAACTTTATTAACAATAATTTTTTAAAACCTGTCAAAATCCTATTTAAGACATTGTATGGCCTAAAATTATTGGATTTTAGAGTTTTAAAGACCCTGCATGCGCTGTACATAATATTACTTAGCATTAAACTGTTTGTAATGTCAGTATTTATTGGAAGATTAACTTTTATTGAACAAATAATCTAAATATCAGATCTACTCACCTTTCTCAGGCTCTGCAGTAGTTGTGTTCGGCATCTAAAAGACAAATATACTTCTATGAATAGGAAATATGAGATACTTTAACGCAAAGCTAAAATGTTTTTCAGTAAATCTCTCCTCCTCACCTTCTTGACCTTCTTTTCAAGTTTCTCCTTCCTGAGTTTCTCCTGGAATCGTTGAAAGAAAGAGCGTTAGTAGTGATTCAGCCTGTCGGTGCGAAGGCAGGACAGGTAGTTAGTGCTTCACACATGTTCTCACCTCATTCTGCTGTTGCTCCATTTTAGTCAGCAGGAACTTAGAGTAGATGTTGCTCTTCTGAAGCAGATGCTGCAGCCTCTTGAACCGCATGTCATGGGAATCCCTCTCCAATGATTCCCGGGCCTTGTGGCAAAAATAACCAGACGTTAATGACAGACCGGACAAGATTCGTTTTTAATTCTATTTAATAGGCTGTATGTCTCATCATCATTATTTTTTTAAAAAGATGGATAATTTAATACATTTAAAACATTTTTTATAAGCCTGTAGGTCAAAATGATGACCAACAAGAAAGTCTAACGCAACCTCTGGCCTATACCATACATGTACCATTTTTGTACTTACACCAAAATGACATTTTGAGGAATATGTTGTACTACCTAAACCCTTTTTTATTTAACAAAGGAAGCTAAAGTTGTCAAATGTTGTCTAAACATTCAATTCCCAGCCCTAAACATGATCCAGTTCTATAAATACAGTTTTTGGAAAAGAAAAATGGGGGAATAACAGACCTTTTCCATCATCTCCTTTTCTTTCCTCTCCCCTTCCTCCATCAGCTGCTTCTCTTCCTCCTCCATTTCCTTAGTGATGAGCACTTCAGACTTCATATTCTCAGATTTCACACCGACATCTTCAAAGAAACAACAGTGATAGTCGAGCTGGGTCATTCACATCCCTGCATTCATTCATTTTTGCTAACAGAAACAGTTTCATAGCTTGTTTTAAAAGTTGATCAGCCTTAATTAGATAGCCAGCTGTTAATAATGTAGGTGATAAACTACATACATCCCTCATTATCTCAACCTTAAATGACATGAAAGCAATGCTTCATTAATCAAACGCGGATTAGCTCAGAAAATCCCTCAGCAAGTGAGTTTGGGGCCACAGATTAGGCTCCTGTGTGACTGACCCTCTGCAGCTCCAGTCTCCATGGCTGTGCCCAGCGGCTCCTCGGATTCATCCGGTTTGGGGCAGTGAGGGGACGCACTCCGAGTCTCTTCCTTTGCGCTGTCAACGGAAGGAAGAACATAAATCAACTGCAGGGGGGGGGGACGGGGACTCTGGCTTCAAAAGAACCAGGACTAACTACATTCACATGTTCAAACTCTTTTTGTGTAGCACTCTATTAGCAAGTACACGACCTGTACGATCTGTATGTGACACGGTGGGTGTTTAATATCCAACGTTATAGACACAGTATATTTAAAACTGCAGTAGGTGACTTTTATAAAACATTTTTTTTGCCATAATTGTAGAAACTATATCACTATATCCTGACAGTAGGACATGAGTTAGATAATCTGTGAAACAATCTGCCAGAAGAACCTGAATGTTTCACAGAGTATCTGTCTGTCAGGGTACAGTGAACGTTTCAGCGAATATAATAAAGGGTTACCTACTGCAGCTTTAACTGTGACAACTTTCAGTGTCAAAGAATACATTCGGTTTTCCCCGCTAGACTTTCACATTCTTGCAATAATGCCATATAAACATGAAAATAAGACCATTAACCCGTCATGCATATCCTCAATGCTCTCTTCTTGAACAGATAGTTGAGTAATACTCGAGAATCACAGCACGTTGTTACAAAGACATATACTTTATATCTCAAGGAAATTAAAGACAATATTATTTAACTCACCAGCTCATTGTTGCCAAAAACGAAGCAGACGACAGGGCTAACGTGGCTAATTCCAGATTTTAAAGTTAACGAGAAAAAGGTCTTTTTTGCTCGACAAAGCAGCAACTTTTTTGCGACTTACACAAGCAGCTTACTGGCGAGCAGTCATATAAGTGAGCTAACTGGTCAATCTAGCTAGCTACTGTCTATAATGGCGTCTCCAGGTGTGCAGGACCGCAGATATAGAAATAAATTCCGAGAATATTGCTTATCTAAAACTGTGCAAATATGTAGAACATGACTAGTTTGAAGTCCACGTTGATCCTCTGCAGTGAACACAGTGTGTGTCCTACAACACGGTAAGCTCCTAGAAACAAGCAACGTATGTCCACACGATACCTTTCAAAGTAAAATGTCTTCCCCGAACGTTACGCGGCAGAGCTGGCTTGAGAGGTCGGGGTTGTGTTTTATTGTGAAGCCAATATCACTTTACATCCGCCATTTTCGGCTAATTTGCGTATGGGTTTTACTATGGGCGGGGCTATTCATTTCGCGCCAGTTAGGACGATGAAAGTAGTGCTTTTAAAGCAGGGGGGTGTAGGATTGTAGTGTAAATACTGCAGTATTTCAAGAGTAAATACGAACATCAGAATAAATATATCAAGTGGATATCATGTAGAATAAAAAGTTTAAAAAATATTGATAAACTATAGAGCATTTTTTGTACAGACAAAACCATTTAATAACGCGGGCACCCCTCTCAGTGGAAAAATGTGCCACACCTAATCTGATATTTCCCGCGAATGTAGGTTGCTGGTTAATATTTATGGGATTAATAAAATCATCATATTCCACAGTAGTTAGAGTTTTTGTTATTTATTTATTTATTTTCTATGGTTTTGAAAATAGCTGCAATCAATCATTTTTACAAATAAATGACAAACTACTCTTTGTTTGTATGACCTGCATGTTGATCTCATAGGCAGTCAGCAGGATGTTTGCAATTAATAAGCAAATGCATGCATCAGTACAACTTAATAAATGTGATGCCTATAAATGTGCAGTCAGCTTCTCAAATCAAATTTTCATGCATGGTCCAGACTAACTAAATCCACGCAGGAGATCTGCGACAACTAACAGCAACTGGTGGAGGAAGTATTCAAATCCATTAAAAGTTCTGATTAAATGTAATGTAAACTGCCCTACAAGTATAACTCCTGTATTTTACCCTTCAATTAAGGATCCCATGTGTAGGATTTAGCTCACTTGCTTCACCCTCCCCTCTTTGCACACTTGCCTTTGTACAGTTTATGTCTGTGGTTTCCCTACTGTCTTTGGGTGGGTGCTTGTACATGCACTGAACTGCACATTGAGTTTGCCAAATAGTGCTCTATAAAAACAAATTGCCTTGCTCACACACTTAACAAAAGTGTCACACTAAATTACTGGAATATGCCTTTAACCCCATCATCTACAAATCCAAGCAAACCTATACTCTATATGTTCTCATAATTACCACTGTATTGTAGTTCCCAGTTCTCCACTCTGAGCTGATGGTGCTGTTGCAGTTTCTGCTTGTTGCCAGCAGAGGTCCATAAAAGGTCACAGATGAAATCTTCACCAATGATGTACTGTAATCAGACCACATACTGTAAAACAGGTAAAACAATGACTTATAGTTATTACAGGGTTATCTATCCATGTGCAATGTAACCAATGATACTTGGTGAAGCATATATTCCTCTATGGAAGCCCATTTCCACCAGTGTGAAAAAAAGGGATTCTGTAAATCATTATAATGAGAAACTCAAAATAAACTCAAAATGACTTCATTTTGAGATACTAAATCAAACTATTGAGAAATTGTCTCATTTTTTTCACATACTAAGTCAATATTTTGAGAAAGTTTCCCCTGTCACATTGGCAGAAATGAGTTTCCATATTCCATGTTAGTCTGCTTGGAACAATAATGTGCATCTGATATGTTTTTTCTACAAAAAAGTATATTTTCACACACACCTTAACAAGGCAAAATTCCAGAATATCTGAACATACAAATGTTGTTCATTTCTAAAGTTTTCCTGCTGGACACAAGATGTCTCCTCCTTCACTGTAAAGTCCATTCTCAGTGTATGTGCACTGGTGGCTTCAAGTTTCA
>NW_023339751.1:25236493-25253554 GCF_004916995.1 Morone saxatilis | reverse complement strand
TTGGGTTGATTGTACAGTTTTGAATATAATATGAAATATCCATAAAATGTCACTGACACGGGGTAGTCAGTTTACTAAATTATGAAAAAGGGTCCCTTAAAGAAAGACCCACTGAAATAACCACTGCTGAAAATCATACTTCTGCCTCAGATATTGTTTAGCAAGAAGTAATTATCTGCTCCTGACAAACACAATTTCTAGCATAATTTGTACTTCCCATTTTACTATAGTGTACATTCCAAATGCAGACTGTTCAATGACATTACAGGTTTCACTTCCACCAGCATTCTCTCTGTGGACAGTTAAACAGTGCATGAACACCTGTTTGAAAGCTTACTGGGAAGTCTTTCTGGTCAGCGTTTCTGTTTGGTGACGTGTTCTATGCAACATTTAAGAAGTCGTGTTTTAGAGAAGTGCTGGCTCAGATGCTTCCTCTCTCCTGATGTTAACTGAACCTCCAGTCAGTTACCATCAGGCTACAACTCTGTGGAATGTCCTGTGAAATGTGCTGACTTGTGTTTAACACAAACTGGGCCACACTCTAGCAGTTTAGGATTTAGGTTAACTGGCTAATGAGTGGCTTATATTCTCACACACACACACACACACCTCTGGCCATTGTGTTGTGACCTGACCTTCATATATAGCTGCACAATGGGGCACTGTTCTAACATTCTTATCCATACAGCAAACACTGGTCCCAGAGTTCCTTTCAAACTGAATTCAGTTGCCTTTATTATGAAAACAAGAGAACATTGTATTTTATATATGCAATTCTGTACTAAGATTACACAGCAATTTGCAAACAGACCCTATTTAACTGGCAGTAGATATGCCAAATGAATGTAGAATAAATAATTCCAACAGGTTTTCTACACATCTCACCAAGAATCGCAGACAGGTCCTCCCATTTTATACAGTCTGGTAGTACAATATTTATTTTAAGTTGAAGTGTTACATGTTGAGCAACAAACTTACAGTTGTCTTCAGCCACAAATTTAATGCAGAGATAAAGAGTCAAGACTATCCCAATAACGTATTGAACACTACAGAACTGGCAAATCAGATTTGACATATATACATAATGTTTATGTACATATACTTTTGCACTAGACTTTAGATGCTGGACTTTGAGACACTGCTGTGCAGAGGCTGGAGAGAAAAATAAAAACACCTTCATATGGAGACAGACTGACAGACACATGCTGATACAAACAGCTGAAGGAAAAAAAGAAACAGAAAAGGTCCACACAAACAGAAATCTTAATCAAACTGATTCATTTTCCAACCCCGCTGTAGGAATGCAGAGAAACAGACACATTCACACAGACACACACACACACACACTGTTCTCATCAACCTGCATTCAGAGGGTCAAATAAAAGAGTAGTCTCTGAGAGGTCTGGGAGAGGGGCAATGGGCCGGGTTGAATGATCACCTATCTGTAGAATGTTTCATCAGTAATAGGACAGTATGACAAGAAGGATGCTTTATTTGTTTTTGGTAGTGCGGCTATATTATGTACAGTACAAATACAGGCAACTTCATCTTGTTCTCACATAGACATGTGTCATGTCTTCCCTGTCCTGTCTGGCTGCGGTAGGGGGCTTTGCTGGGACAAGGTTGAGTTTGAGGGGGGATGACGGCCAGGCTGACAGGCCTGCAGAGTAAGAGGGCGGGGGGTCAACATGGAAGTGGTTTCTCTCTCAGCAGCATCCTCCGGATGAAGGTTTGACAGTAGTGCCGGGGGGCAAGTCGATATTGGCCTTCCCGCCTCCTCCGGCTGTGGTTCCGGGGCCCATCCTCTTCTTGATTTCAGCAGCCATGGTCATGAAGGCCTGCTCCACATTTGTGGCATTCTTTGCGCTGGTTTCCAAAAAGGGGATGCCCAGAGAGTCTGCAAACTCCTGGACACAGTGGAGGAGGGACAGAGAATTTTAGGCATCTTTTTTTGCAGCTTTAAGGTTTATTTATTTAGATATTAGTATCAGCAAATCCAAATAACATGACATGATATGATACTAAACACTACACGACATAACAGGGACAGCATTGTGTGCAGATGAGAAAGTTGTCATGTTGGTCGTATGAACCACTTTGGCTTCAGTCAACAATGATGTAGAACAAAACAAAATATAGTGTAGTAGCGCGTGTGTGAGTGTGAGAGTGAGAGTGAGTGAGTGAGAGAGAGAGAGAGAGTGCAGGAGAGAGGTGGTGTGCCTGCAGCTCAGGACTGGCAGGTGTGCTGCTTGTTGGAGTGCAGTCAGGAGAGCAGTAAACTGTGAATGTTCAATATGAGCTACGGTTGGTCAGAAAGTAAATGTCACAGCTTCTGGAGGACTGAGGAGAGCTCAGAGTTGTGTTTGCCAGCAGCTGAGTGCAGTGATGCTGTGGTTATAGCCCTGAAGTTAGCTACAAGTAAAAGAGTCTCTCCTGTGCTTCCTGACCACAGTCTGAAGGCTGAAGCAGGTTGTTTCAGATCTTTGTTACACAGCAATTTGTTAAAATAATGTCATTCCATACTTTAAAACATCCCACTGATAGAATAAACAAACAAAAAAAACAAAACATAAGTGTTTTTGATAGTTGCAAGTTGTGAAATAACATATTTTAGTCTATATTCCTATTTTAGCTTAAAAAAATACTTAATACTTTCTTTATTACAGAATATGTGTGTCAGTACGTGTGTGTGTGTAAATATGTCAGTAAGCTTCAAACAGGTTCTTGCTGGATCATCTAACATTATCCTTTCTGAAAGGGGCTTTCTAAAAATCACAGTCACTCCATGCAGCAACTGGGCAGGTGAGAATACAAGTTACTTTTCAACTTCAATATCAATTCAGCTGGGCTGGCCTATCTGGTTTGATGTTTTAGAGATGACCCATCTTAAATATGACATTGTTCAATAATCTGCGACATGTCGCACTAACGCAAAGACACTGACTCATACAGCTCATGCAACAGTTTATGTGTGAGAGTAAATACCCGGCTGCCTTACCTTTGCTGTTGTGTAATCAACCACCTTCTTTGTCGTCAGGTCGCACTTGTTCCCAACCAATAGCTTGTTGACATTTTCACTGGCATAGCGATCAATCTCCTGCAGCCACTGTTTGACATTGTTGAAGGACTCCTGGCACATGAAACAGATAAACATTAGCACCAAGCTAAATCTGCTACAGGACATCAGCAGCCTTCACAGGGCCAAACCTTTCTGACACCAAATCAGTTTGAAACATTGCAAGGACAGAATATGATACAAGAGAGCAAATCAGACAAAGTTGTGAAGCTGTGTGTCTATTTTTTTTTTTTTTTATGGCCTTTTCATGGCTTTATTGGATAGGACAGCTGTGGGGAGACAGGAAAGGTGGGTAGAGAGAGGGGATGACACGCAGCAAAGGGCCGCAGGTCGGATTTGAACCCTGGGTACTGCCGCAACTCCGTATATGGGTCGCTAGCTCTACTGACTGAGCTAACCGGACCCAGCTGTGTGTCTATTTTAAGGTGGATAAATAAGATAGAGAAGATTGAAATTTTACAGTCTGGGCAAACTTCCAACATGTTATGTGTGGGCTTGCTTTCTCATATCTCTATAAGAACATACAGAACACAGTGTCACTGCAGCATGGACTTTGAGCTGCTCAGAGCTGTTTGTAACTTCTGTATCTGGACACCAGCAATCCTACTGAGGAAGTGTCCATATTACATTATGTCTGCCCTCAAGTTAAGATTTGGAAAAAAGTTAACTCAAGTTCCACAGCAGATGTTTACATGCAGATCTCACTTCCAAACAGATATTCCTGCGCAGAATTCCCAAACTTTTAGCCCTGGGCAATGATAAATAGACATGGGAAGCAAAAACAGGTTCCAACTATTCAATTCTCATCACTGATGACAACTGTATGTCATGTTGTTTAAACTGAACCATCTCCATCACATGGTTTCAGGAAGAACCTGTAGTTCCACCACCACTCCACCTCCTGATTGTAAAGTAAGAAACAGCACAAACAAACTATTTCCTGACTGTTTGAGGTAGAGCATCAGTGCAGACCCAGAGGACACAATAAGCTTTCTGAACTACCACAGGCCTGCATGTAAAAACATAAAGTGCTCTGAAGGGGTTGCTGAGACAGGGATGCAAAGCAAGCATTGTGCTAGTGTTTACTCACTAACTGCTTTCATCTACTCACTCTGCTCCTCCTCTTTACCCCGCGCACGCACACACGCACACACACACACACGCACTTGTCCTGCCTCTCTGTTTCTCTCTGGCAGTATGTTTAATTAGAGTAAAGTCTCTGGGAAACACTGCAGGATAAGGTTTTGACCTGGCTTTAAATAAAAACACACATTCGAATACTGATTTGGATGTTGATTACCATGGCAACAGTCGAAGCTCTGAAGCATTCGGGTCAGTCCTAGTATGGACCATATTTGCATTGGCAGACACTACAGAGCAAAGTTACCAGTAGTCAGGGTCTAAGACACTTGACTCCTCTATACCTGAAATCTATCACATTACGTCATGATTTATAGGTGTCCAAAAACTATTTACAATACCTCTTGAGCTATTAAACAATATCTAACGATTCATTTTCATGAAAATATGGAGCCTAGTGGCCAATGCTGAAACCAGATGTATTTCTGGCCAAATAAAGACCTAACATCACGTCACGATATTTCTAGTGCAGCAACAACAAGCCTTGACAGCACACAATGTTTCAGCGGTCTGTACACCATCAGTTTTAAATGTCTGCCTCTCTGACTCAAATTGTTCTTGTGTAAAACTTCCATTTTGACCATTTTGAGTAAAAGGAAGACAGACTTATTTTGGTTCACAATAAGGTGAACACTAGCTTCTTTTCTTTTTACACCATACAACCTCTGCACATACACACAGCTTTGACTGAAAGCAACATGTACACTCCTCTTCTCTGTGGGTTGTTCAGCATCAGTCATCCATTAGTCAGCAAAATTAACAACGTTTTATTTCTCTGAATTTCAGTGCATTAGAAACTGGCCAATTTGATTCTGTCTGAAAAGTTCAACCACTAATAAACAAATGTACAACGGGGCAAAATCTTATCTGCTCACGTGTAAATGAATGAAACTGAGTTCTAACAGATATGGTGAAATAGTGTAGTGTTATACTGACCTGGTCTGTGACATCGTACACTACAATGATACCATGAGCACCTCTGTAGTAGCTGGATGTGATAGTGCGAAACCTCTCCTGCCCCGCTGTATCCCACTGTCAAAGGGAAAAGATCATATTTAGTTAGTTTGTAAGTATTCAGTGCTTTCTGATAGAATTGTATTGTATTGTGTGAGTCTGAAAGCCACCTGGGACAAAAGAAATACTCCACTGAAAGCCATGATAATAACAACAACTTAATGCAGCATCATAGTTCGTCTGATTTATCCACTCTTTACATGCTTATTCCTGTTTATAAAAAAAGAAAGCTGCTGATTATTCTATATTTTTTTTCATGTGCCGGCTCAGACCAACAATGAATGTGTGTTAAACAAGTTGTATGTGTTTCAAGTCTGATATATCTTATTCCTCTGTGCCATTGGGATCCATTGTTGTCCAAAAACAATTTAAAACACATGAGCCGCACTGTTGGACTGGGTGTGTCATTACCACACACACACATACAGTCGGACAGTCCTGCTGCCCCAAATACTCGAGCACAAAATGTGCATGGAAGACGCCAACAAATGCACTAGTTCCTTCTATTTGAGTAATATTTAATAATAATGATAATAACAAAAAATGTGAAAACTACAGTGAGGAACTGTTTTGGGAAATTACTGGAAAAAAACAGAAACTATACTATTGTGAGCTGTTTTAAAGGTGTACATCGTCAGTAGTACCCAATGGCCTTGGACTCTTTGACAAGACAGACTACCTCTTTCATTCTTGTCAATATCAAAGTCTTTCTTAATGTTTAACAATAGGTGGCTTTTGTGCATGCACCTCTACCCCAGCCTCGCAAACTGTTTACTCGCTGGTTCTGGCACAGAGGTGCCCGCAAACCACGCTACAAACCCCCGCTGACAGTATATCCAGGATGCGCTGTATACGCGTCCAATATATTTTATTATTATATTTATATTGGCATATCACATGTGTCCTAATTGGAAATTGCTACATTCAGGAAAACCAAAAAGGAACATGCTGTTTGCAGAACCCTTTTAACTCCTATTCAGAATAAGAGTGGAAAATGAGTTTGCATGTAACCGTAGTCATTCTGGGTGTTTATATTGGGTTTATTGTCAGTAAAAAAATGCTAAATAATTACAGACTTTTCCTTTGATGTTGCCAGTTGTACAGATGTCCAAAGCATGAAAGACAACTAACTTTCTGAGTGATCCATGTTTACTGAAGAACACTGGTGAGAAAGCACTTTGCAGAGCTAAAGGGAAACAGTAGGTTACTTACAATCTGAAGTTTAATGGTCTTTCCATCTAGTTCTATGGTTCGTATCTTGAAGTCCACACCAATAGTGCTAATGTAACTTTCTGTGTATGTGTCATCCTGCAGAGAGAGAAACACTCAAGAGTTAGATGGCTCACACAAGTGGGAAGTCACAGTGTTGTTACAGTGATCATTTCAGTAGTACACAACCTGGAGCATGTCACTCTGTGAGTGACTGAGTTCAAGTTAACTGCTTGAGTCTGCACATGTAAGCAACAAGTAACTTAATTTCCTATTGAGCTAATAAGAAACCCAGCTAAGATAGCCATAGTGCATTGTTGTCCAACTGAAGACAGCTTTTAACAGTCTGCATGAAATCACTGCATATTAAAACTTAAAGTACTGCAAGACTGAATCATGTTTAAGTGTAAAATGGAGTTAATACAAATAAACAGTATCTGCTACTTTAGTTACTTACTGCAAATCGGAGAAGAAGGCAAGACTTTCCAACACCAGAGTCACCAATCAGGAGCAGCTTGAATAAATAGTCACTGTGAGGGAAGGGTGAAAAAAAATGTTCTAGTTAGAGGATATTCAGAAATCGTTAACCAAGTGAGTGAGTTACAGATTACCCATTAAAGCACATGAATGGCTGCCATAGAAAGGGCCTGAGAACACACAGGTCTGACTTTACACTGACCTTAAAAAAATATATTTTTTTGATTTAATGTCAGTGTCAGTCAGATGCAAATATAAGTCAGCATTAGTGCCATTACATCATTTGCAGAGTGGCTGAAAAGTCTGCCTTTTACAAGGAAAAGGAAGCATGATTCAGAACAATGAACCCTGCTGAGCTCAGGCCCATTTTCAGAAGGAAGAGCAGGAAGCTGGCTGATCATGTGATTGGACATATGAAGTCAGTTTAAAGGACCAGGGACAACAGAGTAAAGAAGTACTCTAGCTACGTGTTGTACCTCTGTACTCCAGTTCAGTAGTTCACTACTGACAAGTACATTCACTTGAATTTTAAACACAGAACCTACTTTCAGTTTCTGGGCAGAGCTCCTGCTCCCCCCAGGGAGCTGTACTGAACACCACACTACAGCATTTATCAAAAGCTCCAGTGTGTAACATGTAGGAGGATCTATTGTCAGAAATGGAATACACTATTTATAGAAATGTTTTCATTAGTGTATAGTCACCTGAATATAAGAATCATTGAGTTTTTGTTGCCTTAGAATGAGCTGTTTTTATTGTCCTTTTATTGTCTTTATTTGATAGTGACTGCTGTAGATGGACAGGAAAGGTGGGTAGAGAGAGGAGATGACACGCAGCAAAGGGCCGCAGGTCGGACTCGAACCCTGGGCCACTGCAGCAAGGACTCCGTACATGGTCGCCAGCTCTACCCACTGAGCTACCCGAGTGTCCAGTTTTCACTGACTTTTAAAATCAGGATAATGTGAAATTTGTTTGGGTCAGTACCAAAATCAAAACATGTTCTGTTGTATACAGTACTTCATTATAATGCTGTTTGTCACGCAATGTACAAACAAATTGCAGCTTCTTCCACTTGCATATTGCACTTGGCCACGTTGCCATTTTGATTAATTGTGCAGCCCTAATATCGGGTCAGTAGTTGTTGCATAATTCTGCTGACAGAAACATGCAAACGGCACCAAAAACATAATCTCCTTGGCGGAGGTCATAAAGGAACAATCCATTATTCTGGGAAATCTGCTTCTCAGAGTCAGATAAGAGGATGGGTATCAGTGCAGAGGTACATTCAGGACTTCTTAGCAAAGCCACTGTAAATGTCCACTTCTCAAGTTCAAGCACTTGGTTCTGGTTAAAGAAACATTTATTTAAACAAATCTACTGTAACATTAAACCTTAAAAAATATTGAATTGAATTCTTTCCCGGACATTGAACAGTGTTTTAGTAGCTTAAACTACTGTGGTTACTTAAGTGTACATGTGGCACCCAAGACATGACCTGTGGCCTCTGGTCCTACACTGTACATGCACCATCCACCCCTAAGGCAGCACTGCTTCTTAAAGTTCCCCTCCAGTCAGAAATCTGTTTCTTCTTCAACACTAAAAGGATGTTTTCACATTCATCCGCTCAAAGTGGAAAGTTTCTCTGAGCTCATTGAAAAGCTGATTTTTAAGGGGCGGGGCCTACCAGTGTGATTTGTGACATCACAAATAGTTTTGAATTCATACCTGGTCCAGTATGCAACTTGTACAGTGATGTAGAAACTTAAAGCAACCAGTGCACATCAACTGAGAATAGACATTTCAGTGAAGTAGGAGACATCTTGTGTCCAGCAGGAAAACTTTAGAAATCAACAACATTTACATATTCAGACATTGTGGAAGTTTTAATGAGGTAGAAGGAGGAGATGACTTTCTAAGGATGTGGAAATTCAGACACAGATTATTTATATATCCGGTCTGTCTGTGCCCTGGAGATGAACACTGTGATGAACTGACTGATTCATCTTCTTATCTGACTCTGACTGAATGTCAGCCTGTTTTTTCTTGAGTTTTCTGTGTGAGGCAGCAACATGAGGTGTTTGGTTTGACAATGTGATTTAACTGTGTGGACCTTTTACCTTTACTGTGTTCTGTGATTAAAAGCCTTTAGAAATTCCCTCATTCAAACCTAAAGGCACAGTTTAATATAAGCTTTCACTTGTATGCAAATTGTTTATTTCTTTTGTTATTGTTTTGTTTTCTGACCACAATCTGAACCTGTGCATGCCTTTAACAGTTTCTCTGTCAGTATGAAACATGTTGAGTTTACAGCGCTGTAAATAACTGTGTTTTCTGTTTTTGTAAGCTGTTAGCTCTCATAGACTTCAGCTTCCTATGAGGTTTGAGAACTAATAAAGGGCTTCCATAGTGTTTAAACATCTGCTGCTCCATTATTTCCCAGTACAGTGCTGTGTTGTGACAGTAGAGGGCAGCAGAGACACACCAGACTCCTGCTGACCTCACACAAGGTTGTATAAAATAGAATGAAAGTAGGGGGAGTTGCTTCTTGCTACACACGTATAAAAAGATAATTAAATTCATAGAACTACAGAGAATAAATAAAATAAAATGAACCAATATATACAGTTATTTGTATACACAAACATATATACACCCAGGATAAATATGAGGTACACACCCCTATTAATCACAAGACTGATGGCTGATAGGCTCTTTATAATGCCAAGAAACATTTCAATAATGGTAACATGCATGTTTATCATGTTTTTTTAAACAAAACAGAGTAAACTGACTGCTTAGTAAAGTCATAAACAATTGTCTAAAAACAAGTAATAAACCAGGAAGTCATTTCCTGTGTGTGAATGCTGCGATGCTGATTGTTAGGATGTTTGGATGATTTTCTAATGACTGACTGCATGGAGATATAAGAATTTTTCTCACAGCTTTGGAAAAAATAGATCCTGAAAAGATCACTGCAAGTGTCATACAGTTTATCCTACTAACAGTCAAGTTTCAAACTAAATTTGCACCCAGGTTTACAAAGGTAATCTGAGTGAGTGGCTAAAATACAAAGGATTAGATTATTTACAGGATATTTGATAATTTTACTAAATTTCCAGTTGTTTCCATGACTGAAAAACTACTCAATAACAAGAACAATGTTCAATGGATCAATGTGCAACACTCATCATTTCCATAGAGTTTGTCGTGGAAAACAAATAGAATTCATGTTTATGTGATTGTCAAACTGAATTTGCAGCTAACAGTAAGAAAAGTTATATCACCAGTTCCACACAATATAACACATATAGCATTAGAAAACTATATATGCAACATATGCAAACATTATGAACATGCAGGAGACACTGATATATGAATACACGAGTAAAACAATAAAAGCAGTAAGCAGCAAGACATTTTACATTTAAGTTCAAATGTTTCACATAAAGCTTGATAAATAAAAACACACTGCTTTTACATCATTTACAGCATTTACAGTACATCATGTGATTTAATACAAATTATGAAGCATTTTATGGGTCTACAACTTTCATTCATGTCCCTCAACAGTGGTCTCAATGTTGAGATAAATAAAAAATGCAAATTAATTTGCAATATGATATTATTTCAAATGAAATCGTTTTATACTTCACACCATATTTATTATTTATGCACCTGTCCCTCACTTCTGAGTCCTTACTGTAATTCTGAACAATATGCCATAGTAAAAGTATTCTTACTATTCTTACCTGTTTTAAAATCAAGAAGGCCTCTCGACCCCATGAAGCTTTGGCAACCCCAGGTTTGGAACCCCCTGCACTCAGCTCTTCACCATGCCCTTATCCTGTTTATATCTTAATATGACAATATGTGTAACATTTAAGAGGATTTATTGTCAGAAACGGAATATAATATCCATAGGGATGTTTTCATTAGTGTATTATCTTCTAGATATAGGAATCGTTATGTTATGCTGTTTATGTTTCCACACGTTTTCACAGCTTTAAGGGGTGTGAAAAAAAGTTAAAGGTCCAGTGTGAAGGATTTAGTGGCATGCAGCATTGTCATTGCAGATCACAACATCCTTGTTTCACCCTCCCTTTCCGTGTGTAGGAGTAACTATGGTGGCTGTGGAACATGCAAAAAAACAGCCCTATCTAGAGTCAGTGTTTGGTTTGTCTGTTCTGGGCAACTATAGAAACATGGCGGAAATGTATGGAGTTAGAATCATGCCAAAACCTCACACACACACGTGTTTTACTCACGCCCAACTATTCACAAACAACACAAAACATAATTCACAAACTAATGTGTGTGTGTTGACCAGCAATAAAGCCCTGTATTTTATGCCTGTCGCTGGAGGAGCTATATGTGTTGTTGCTAATTTGACAGTGTAGATGTCTAATTGTGCAGCTAACATAACTAACTAACTTCACTTTATACTTTTTTGTAGTAATGACCTAATAATGTTGCAACATGATTCCCGATCAGGTTAGTATATTGTAGTGATGGAGTTTCTGTAAGCGTCTATAAGCCGCTGCGGATGGGTTTACATTAGAGTCAATACAAAGCCCGGTGCGTCAACCATACCAGCCGCTGATGGGTACTATATCGGCTGTATGGGACAGCCAAGGAAAGAGACAAGCGTCAGTGTTCGACGAGTTGGGATGAGTAATGCTTGTTCTGTGGAAGCAACACCATTGTAGCACTGTGCCCAAGAACAAATTTCCCCTCGGGGACAATAAAGTTATTTTCTGTTCCTATTCTATTATGATTTCATTAATAGTAATGATTCAATATTTACGACAAAAGATGAATGATTCTATTTAATTTATTTTTACATTTATTCAGCACAGTGTTGCCAACACAATGAGAAAGGGGGAGAAGGTGTATTAAATGTACAATAACTACTCCCAAGACACTCCAGTAACTGGTCCAAGACCAACCAGGCAGATGACAAGGACCACAAGACAGACCAGTGTCTCTAGCGGCCTAGTGGCAGATAACCACTGGTCCGCTGCCAAAATGTGTGTGGAAGCTGAATGCATTTGTGTGTGGATGCAGCAAGGCGGAAAATTAGGTGCGCAAAAAGTCACTGTGAACAGTTTTTTGTACTTTGTAGAATTGTTTTTTGTAACTTGAAAGATTTTAAGTTTGTACTTGAAGGAATTTTTTGTAATTGAAGAAATATATATGTTTCTCATTGTATGTGTAAAACATACTGTACTTTGTTTCTGAAGAATGATGTATTTGTTTTGATAGGTACGTTTCTTATTTGCAAAACAAAATGCATTAGTTTTGTGAATGATGTTTTGTATCTGCAAACCACACTGAGTTTGTTTGGTGAATCCGTTGGGCGTGGAGTAAAACAAGTTTTGTGTGTGTTGAGGTTTTCTAACTCCATAAAAAGCTCCTCAAAGGCGACACTTAAGTTTTAGCAGGTAGCTTTTAGCATCAGTGCTGGGGGCAAAGCCATGCTGCTGTATTCAGGGATGGGAATGTTTACTGGCCTGCTAACCCGTGGCTGCTGTTGTTTCCCCTGGAACAATTTTTTTTTTTTTTTTAGGAAAAAACCCTGCTAGGCTGAGGGCCTCACTTTGAAGTCAGTGATTTTAAAAACTTTGCGTCACTCCAATTGCTATTTTCCAGTGTCAGCTTGCTGTGGAAGCAGGACTTTCAGCTGCTTTAGAGTGGCAGTACCCTCGCACCACCTCGCATGATCCAGCTGTGAGCTGTCCTGAACCTTGAGCGTTAGTTACATGAGTCATAGCACATTTTAGGCTTTGGAGTTCTGACAGCAGCACAGAGCATATATGCATGCATTCATTCATTCATTCATTCATTCATTCATTCATTTACACTGTTTTGTTTGAACAGCATCTCTAGTTTTTCTGATTGTTTTTCATTCAGTCTTTAAGAATGAGACTTTCTCATTTTGCATGTTGTTACAAAAACAATATAAGAGGGTATTATAAAGGGAAAATAAAAACAAAACAGTACTGAATCATAATGTTGCTGTTGTACAAGGCTGAAATTGTTGACCTGGTGCAGTTGATTCTCAATCATTTAATGCAAGTAGCTATCTAGTCGCAAACGTCTTCTGTCATTGGGTTTCATTGTAATTAATGTAATTTAAATGTGAGTTCATGTCCTGATATCTATATGGGGTTCCCTCATATGAACCACATACATTATGGAGCCTCTGCCCTGCACAAGTAGAGCTTGTCTCCCCCTGGTGGTTTCCTTGTGTCTTACAGTATAGTTGATGGATCTGGATATAGGAATTTGATAATGAATTCATGAGATAGATGTCTTTATCATGATGAAGAATTATTAATCATAAGATGAGTCACCACTGCAGATTGTGATTTAGCAAAGTTCGGCACCCAATTTACCCAGATGATAAAACTTTGACAGCATGAAGCAATTAGGGAGAGAGCTTCCCTTCAATTGAGCTCCCTTCAAACTGTGATTCGACATGCTGCTGGAGTCAGTTGAAAAATTCACTTCATGAATTTCAATTTGTCTAGAGGTTTTCATGGGGGCTTTGGGGATAGATTCTCCCCTCTGAAAAGAATTTCACATTCTGTTTTTAAAGACCTTTTTCAAAAGCAGAATGTTTGATACATGCGGGGAATTTAGAGCAGATGCCTTTGCTTTGAACCCCAGTGGTGTGAATTGAAAAGTGTTACGGGCAGGTTTGTGCTTGTACCTGTTATCCCTGGAGATTTGGCTCACAGGGCAGTACAATGTAGTCAAGATAGTCTTGCTGATTAAACACTCTAGCAAAACTGGTTACCAATGTGTGTGTGTGTGTGTGCTCTTGTGTTTTGTGCGTGCCAGTCTTTTTTCCCCCTTTTTTTTTTAGTATTACTTAGAATTAAGGTGGTGCAAGTGAAGGTGGTGAGGTCAAGGGTTCAAATCCTGGCCACAAATGATAGAGAAACTGAAATAGAAAAGGGAAAGTCCCAACAATATCCAGAAACCTTACCTCTATTTTTGTGTGTGCCTCAACTATTTGAAACCAAAGCAGCAGGCTTATAGGACTTTCATTTTTGTTTTATTGTGTTTTATTGCATTTAGGGTTTGGGTTTCTTTCCAGCTTTAGAGATGCATTTTCTGCTCTACACTGTTTTTTCTATACTTGTCTTCAACAAACTGAATGAATGTCTTCAGTGATGTGTTCCTTTATCTCTGTCTCCTCCAGAGGATGATGTCGATTTAGAGGCCCTGGTGAATGATATGAACTCTTCGCTGGAGAGCCTGTACTCCACCTGCAGTGGTCAGCAGACAGAGTCAACCCCACTACTGCACAATGGACAGACCTCTTCCTCACACCACCATCAACATCACACGCAACACAACCATCCTCGGCAGGGTCAGCACTCACATGCGCTAAGCCACGCCTCCCCAGAGCTGCCCTCCTCCACGTCCGTGGACTCCCACCAAACCGGCCTCCGGCGGTCACAACCCATGCACATCCTTGCTGTCAGGTATGTGTCTCCACAGTATATGAAGATTCTTAATTGATATATTTCTTGGTGCACTTCAGCAGCTCAGAGTTGGATTGGATTGTATGGCAGGCGCCGGACAAGAAATGGAGCTGAACCCTAGAGGGAGCTCTCCAGACTAGCATGAAAGACAGCTTACATAAACATACAGTATAATTGGCTGCAGACTGGTATAGTGCACTGGGAGAGTGCCCTTCAAAGAGTGTAAGCACCACAATGACACAACCAGCATCGTAGAAAAACACAGCTTGACACAAAGGGACATGGTTTAGACAGACTTGTTTTGATGCAACAGAAACATTTGCGAGAATAACATTCGAAAGACATTTTGGTTGTAAAGGGACACAAAAGTATAACTGAGACATATGATTTCCCATTTCAGTATTCACTGAGTAAAGTGGTCAATAGTCGATTGAAGATTAATCAGTTAGTCAAGCATCAGATAATTTAATTTTTAAATATTTTGTTGTCGATCACTCCTCTAAGACAATTTTCATGCAAAAAAACCCAAACATTGCTTTATCCCAGCCTCTCAGTGATGAGGACTTTCTGCTTCTCTTTGTCTCATGTGGTAATAAACCAATTTCTTTAAGTGCTAATAATTATTTGAGGATGTCACCATGGGTTTTAGGAGATTTCCCGCCACTTTCTGACAATAAACAGACCAAACAATTGATGGAATAATCAAAAGATAATTGGCAGGTTAATCAATAATGAATAATTGTTAGTTGCAGCCCTTAATGAATGTATTTACCACAGGCGTGAAGGAAATTTCCAGTGGACGATTTCTCAGTAAAATGTGTGCATTCATCGAGTGCACCCGGGCAAACAGAAGTATGGCACCAAACTTTAAGCTAACTCCTTCCTTCCGCGTACAGTTGGACATGCAATGCCACACACACATGCAGAGTTCCAGCTCTTTTTTCTCTCTACATTGGAAAAGGAGCCTCTCACTGTACGCCGTCATCTCTCCACACCCTCTCGATAATTGGGCATAATGTTTCCTCCCCGCTCCCTATCTTTAGCCCTTGAATGACCTGTTCCTCCTTGTCACTCCCTCTTTATCTCAAACTACACCAGCAGGAGAACTGTAAAAACTCGTATTCTCCCTAAGGTTGTTGGGTGCATTCAGAAGTGGGTATGCTCACTCACATGTACACACTAAGCTATCAGATGTATAGACGCAGACACACAGTCAATGTCAGCTCTTATTATTCACCTTTTGTGACAGAAAAGCAGGGATGATCAGGTAATGGAATATTCTGTCTTATGAACTCTGTCTCACACGCACACTCTCACCCACACAGACTCAGGCCCTGAAGTTCTTATTATTCAGGGCTGACCTCCGGATAACCCTGTTCTCAAACTCAGATGGGACAACATCAAAAGGCCCGTTCCCTTTTGAACTCACTGGGTTCTACAGAGAGACAGAGTTTGACAGAGAAGAAGACAGTCAGAAAGAGTTTTCTACAGTGACTCTGACCTACTTACCTAGCTAGAATTTCACAAACTAACCTGCCCATTTTTAAAAGAAAGACTGAATCTTGAAAAGTTTATGATCAGCTGTCAAATCCTTCCTCTTTCAAGCCATAAGATTACACTATATGTGCCTAATTTAAAAACTGCTTTAAAGTGATGTCTTGATTCAATATTGATGTGTGATAAATATTGCAGAAAATTAGCTAGCAAGCTGTGTGGGTCTGTGATTTCCACTTCATTATCGGTAGATCAGATGGAAACAGACATGAGCCTGCATACTGCACAGCAATGCTTTATTAAATCTAACTCTCCATGTGTCACCGGCTCTCATTTCAAAGTTCTCCTCTTTCAATAGGCTATTCCAGGTCACAACTTAAGACTTCAGTTTGTATTTTTGCCTATTGTAATCATGAAAACAAGCTAATACTACTAAGTTTGTTTGACCACAGTATGACTGTTCCTTTGTCGGGTTTCCATTGTCCAGGAGATTGCAGGAGGAGGAGCAGCAGCTGAGGACATCATCTCTCCCGGCCATCCCCAACCCCTTCCCCGAGCTCTGTAGTCCAGCAAGCTCCCCTGTCCTCAGTCCTGGCTCCCTACCTCCTGGAGAACCCTCCACTGGCAACTATGTAAGTCAAACCCCACGAAGATACACTGTAGAAACTTTCCAAAACTTTAACTTCCAAAAAAAACCGTTTTAATTTTTCCCAGAGGGACTCTTGTAGGTTTAATATTTTCCTCTGTGTGTTATTGATGTGGTTACAAAACATTATCACATAGGATATGGGAGACCATGTCAGATGCTTTTCACTTTGAAAAACAGGATATGAGACATCAGCTGATTTTGATTACCTTTCATGTTGATAACTGAGACATATGTGACTCAAGTTGCTTGTTTTGAAGGATGCAGGATTTGAATATCATAAATCAGCTGTGTGTAGTGGTCAACTGTGTGTTGGACATAAGCATTTAGGGATTTTCCCTGCTGTACGTCTGCCCCATGTTTTGCTCATCTGAGGCATGTTGATTGCTTGCACGTGACAGCACTGTTACCGTACAGTGCATGTGTGTGCTCTAGGGAGGGTTTGTGGCTTTGTTTGAAGAAAAAAAAAAAAGAATGAGGTGAAGAGTGGAGGAGCTGTGTGTGTGTGTGTG
>NW_023339751.1:25224420-25236393 GCF_004916995.1 Morone saxatilis | reverse complement strand
ATATAGATAGATATATAAATATATTAATATATTATCATTATAAAAGAGGGGAAATTAGAAATAAGAATCATTTGTCATTTGGAATAATAGCCTGTGTCTAATATAAGCCTGGGTGGAGCTATTACAGCACTATTTGAGAATTTCTAGTCTAATTGTACCTTTTATTTGTGACTAGTCCATGTATTGAACCTGTCCTGTCTTTGATGTTGTTTGTTTGTTTGTTTGTTTATTAGGATCCCCATTAGCACCAGTATAAGCATTGGCTATTCTTCCTCGGGTCCACCACACACACAGTGATAAACACTTATAAACGTACCCACATAAACACAACACACAAAACAACTCATCTCATTAAATTGTCATCAGTTTCAACAGACATTGAGCCACACGCAAAAAAGAAATTATAAATCAATCCCACTTTCTTAAAAAATCATAGCAAACCTGATTTTTCTTCATTAATACAAATAAATAGTTCTTAATAACCATGAATCATTGTCTGAATGGAAATCCATCCTGCGATTCTACACCTGGGTAAATAGGGTATATAGTAATGGCAGTGTGAAAGGGTGTGTGGGAGCATCATGTTGAACTTAAAGGTCTTGTTAGAATGTAAGATGAGTTTCTCAGCTGTGTTGTGGGAGCTGGAGATGTAGCTAGAAGAGAATGTGTTACATAGTTTTACAAGACAATCATTGTGTTTTACTGACTTTGCTTACGTGTACGTGTGTGTGTGTGTGTCTTAGGGGCTGTTTCAAGGAGTACTTCATTCATAAATTCAGAGCCATGCTGGGCAAAAACAGGATAATTTTCCCTGGAGAGAAGGTAAGCTGTGTTATTTGTACAAATAATTCTCTAATAACAACAGTACTCTCCTGACACTGCATTACAACTTTACATCACTTTACAGCTATTTATTTTCTGAATGTGTTATACAAACAGAATAATCTGCATGAACTAAAAAGATGTGATGCTTATCGTGTATTATCTGCTTGTAGGTGCTGCTGGCGGTATCTGGAGGTCCTTCTTCCTGCTCAATGCTCAGTCAAGTCCAAGAGGTTTACCTGTTTGTTTTAATGTAGTCGCAATAAAAGCTTCTTTTAACAGAGTGCATAGTAATTGTAGTAATTGTTGGCTCTGGTGCTGCATACTTTTACTGCACATGCTTCCTGTTGAAAATCATGTCCATGCCAATACTGACTGAGAGCCAGAGGTATGGACTTAAGTCGTGATTTGATTTAAACTTGACTGAGCAAAATCAAAAAAGACTTGCAACTCAAGCCCAAAGATTAAAATGTATGTTATATAAAAAGTGTGCCACATATTAGTGAATTCCCCTCCATTGCCAGAATCACGTTAACTCTATTCATTCCCCAGATCCACTTTGTTTGAGCCGAGCATCCCTTTCCTGTTTCAACATAACAGTGCTGAGCTCAATCACATCTAACACTTTTGTGACAAACGACCACATCACCCAACATCAGTGTTGGACCTCACTTTCATATTTTGGGTTGTAAGGAACTTTTCAGCCTTTAGGCTCCACTATGCAGAGATTAAATCAGTTTTAAACAAAGGCTGGGTAGATTCTTGAATATTAAGATTTGATCTTTAGACATGAGAAATAAATTTAAAGGAGCAGTGTGTAGAATTTATTAGCATCCAGCAGTTAAGACTGCAACTAACTGAACACTGCTTGCATCTTTATTTGACAGCCTGGGATTGAGAACGGGCTGTAAAATGTGTAAGAGAAACTACAGAGACTGCAAAACTGGATTTCTAATCTATCAAGATGCTGTATAAACCTGTAGATGCAATATAACTGTTTCCTTATTTTTGTTATAATATTAATAAGTGGAAACACTTTCTTCCTCTCAGGGTTTAAGTCAGAACGCTCACAAGAAGTTGAGATTCTTACCTGGCATTGTCTACATTGATGGTAAATAAGCGTAATCATTTTCATGTATGTCTGGAGGAATTCTTAAACTTGTGAAATGAGTCCAGCCAACACATCTGACACAGATTTTTTGTGTTTGTGTTCCCAGAGGGTAGCGCTGTAGGTCAGTCTGTGGAGGAGAGACGGAAGACGGCAGATGAGCTGCAGGCTGTGTTCAAAGCAACTGGTTTCCCCTTCCACATCGTGCCTCTGGAACAGGTCAGTGTGAACGCAGGAGGAGCCCCTTTCAATGCACCTTACCTATATTTGACAACCGTTTTACATGGCAGTCTCATGTCTGAATAAGAGTCATACTGGCAGATCAAATTTGATACTGAATGTGTCCCCAACCTCCCCTCAGGTTCTGGACCTTCCCAGTTCAGTTGTGGTGATGGCCCGATCGCCTGCAGAGCGGCCAGCCAGCGCCTACAAAGCCGCTGTGGACCATTTCATCCAGAGGGACAGCAGCAACTGTTTGACACAGAGGGAAGTGGAGGAAACATCACTTCCTGACGTCCAGGAGTCCCACACACAGTCACTGCAGCAGCTGATTGGCTCTGCTAAGACACTGACGGCCAGAGAGGACCTGCTAAACACACTAAGGTCAGACACATCAGTCTTATTGACATCTGTCTTAATGGTGCTTATTTGTTGTCTGGGATAATCCACCACTCTCTGGGGTTTTCCCATGGAAGTATGATTAGCTCCTTCCTGAAATGGAACCACAGGGTCAATGCTAAGTGGAAAGCGTGCAGCAAAGAAATGTAGAATCAATTTGGCATTGTCTTCACCAAGGAAGATTATGATGTTGATTAAAACACAAAATCAAGTACAGTCTGTATTTTTACATCAGCTCACTCTCAAACCATTTTGGGCTTTCAAAAACTATGGTTAGGAAAATGTGAAGTTATGAGCCAGATCAAATCGGTTTTTAGTTTGATTTTTAGAGAGCAGCACCATTCTTATGAATTTTGGCAATGCTCATATGTTGTTACTAAATGTAATCAGATTACATTACCCTTTGTGAGTAATCCAACAATCAGATACTGACTGTGTAAATTTGTTTGTTTTCCAAGTTGTCAGCATCACCCTAAAATACAAGAGTAACCAACAAAGCTAATATAAATAAATCCTGTTTTTGTTTTCTGTTTGTTGCCGGCTCATTTATTAAACCTGTTTACACTGAGGCTGTAACAGGCTATGTTAATATTGGGCTTGTTTTTGAAGCTGCTGTGCTTATTTGTGGAGAGTTGGCACTGATCCTGACCCCACTGTGTTCCCCTCAAAGGCAGCATGTGCTGGTGCACACAGCTCGTTCTGAAGGCTACAGTAAAGTGATGCTGGGGGACAACTGCACCAGACTGGCTGTCAAACTGCTCACCAGTATATCTCTGGGCAGAGGAGCACAGCTGGCTCAGGACACGGTGCGTATGTGTGGGTATGTGTATAGATGATATACACTGAGAGCAGCACTGCATTTACTCTAACACCTACAAATCCACAGATTGTACAGTTGTAAACTCAAAGTGCGTACAGCAGCAGCAGAGTAGCACGAGTCTGATTTCACATGACAGCGATGATTATCATCATGAAGCCAAAACATTTCAATCGCCCCCTGGTGGCTGACCGCAGTATAAAGCCTGCTGCCTCCATGTTAGCAGATGGGCCAAACTTAAAAAAGTGTTTCTCCCCCTCGCTCTCCTCTCCCCTGCCTTTACATGCTGCACTCAGTCTTAGCTTAAACTAGCCTTTTTAGCACATCAGGTTCATATTTTATTTGTGTGTGTGTGTGTGTGTGTGTTTTAACAGGGTTTCTCAGACTCCAGGTATGGTGACATAATATTGGTGAGACCAATGAGGGACTACTCGGCTAAAGAAATAGCCTACTACAACCACATGTTCAACGTGCCCTCTGTTTTCATCCCAAGCCTGGAAACTAAGGTGAGATCAACCAGCAGCAGTAGATCTGACAGTAACAGCAGGCCTGTAAACTGAAACATGTACATCCCCAGACTGTTGACTGTGCGTCTGTCTGTCTGTGCGTCTGTGTCTGTCCCATAGACAACAGACAAAGCTAGTATCCAGCGTCTGACTGAGAGCTTTGTCACTAAACTGCAGGCGGACTTCCCCTCTACTGTTAGCACCATCTACAGGTCAGTAGGGAATTACAAACCTGTAGATAAGCATTTATTCTGTAGAAAGTACTCAGTGTGACGGGTTTGACAATCGATGGTGGACATCTTTGAGTAGAGTATATGTACTACAGTGGGTCAGTCCACAATATGCTCATTGAAAAGCTGCCCTGTGTGTTCTGTAGGACCAGTGAGAAGCTGCAGACAGCATGTAAGAGCTCTTCAACAGCTGGCCACTGTGGCAGGTGTCTGCTCTGCATGTGTGCCCTGGATACTGCTGCAGGTGAGCGCTGTATGGAGCGGCTACAACAAGTTCAAACAACTTTTGTTTAATCTTAGAAATAGTTTTTTCTCGGGTTGAATGATAGGGCAAACACATCATATTGTAGTTATTTTGAAAGATATTGCTTCACAATTAGTGGGAATAATAATTCTTGCATTCACAAATTGAATTTTAACAAAAAAAATAAAATTACAAAAATCATGATGATGTGACATTTGGTGTCTACACTAAACTTCTTAAAACTGGAGAATAGGTTATTGACCAGGGCACCTCTGCAGCACTACAGTACTTCATTATAATACTGATTGTCACATTTTGCCTTTATCACAAAATGCACATGGTCATATTGCAATATAGATAATATTTCAATTAATTGTGCAGCACTCGTTTTCCAGTGTTCACAGCTCTCAGATCTTCGTAATACTAGTCCCAATGTGAATGCATAGGACAGAGGAACACATCAGATTTCTTCACCTTCAAACATTTATTATTGTAATTATAATATTAATTCAAATTTAAAATGAACAATTAAAAATTAATCAAATCTCTGTGAAGTGGGTAGTGGACGCCGTGTGCAGTGAAGACGTCTGGCCTGGCTGCAACAGATGCTTTACTTCCTTCTCTCTTCCCGTCTGTCTTTTCTTATCCAGAGGATGCTTCAGCCTTCAAGGCCACACTGATCTCAGAGCAGCTCTCCCAGACTAAATCTCCACGAGCTACCAGTACTGAGATCCCGAGACAAAACCCAGGTACAATGAACACATTTCACCTCTGTTCATGCCCTCTACTGTCTCTCTGTGGTAACCACTAGCTGTGATGAGTTTGTTCATTAAATCAGGAATAGAGTTCAGAAATGAGAGCAAATATAATCACCAGATTAGCTTTTAATGAGGCTTGGCTTGTCATGAAATGTAAGTTGATATTTTGTAGTGGCAGAACCATTCTCCAGCAGAGGTCACATGATGTGCCTCAGCATTCTCTGTGTGTTCGGGCCTCTGGAATCCTGCAGAGGGGACATACAATGTACACCAGACAGTAGTCCGCAACTGAGTTTCTGCCCTCAGTTCTGAGGCATTAACACAAGCTGTTCCCTGTTACCATTAAAGCTCCAGTGGAGCCAGAACCAACTGCTGCACAGTGCTGTTCCTCTGGAGGAGGAGAGGATTGTGGGAGAGCAGCAAATGGTGGAGGCTGCTGTTCTTCTGCCAAGTAAGTCTTCAGTCATTTATTTCTCTTAATTTGGGCAGTGATTAATCTGATGTCATCAGTTACACTTTGCACAGTGACGTCAACAAGCAGATTGTGGACACATTACTGTAAATGGGACGGAATCTTGGCCGCCTTTTCAACGAGTCAAATAATGGCCATCGCTCTGTCTTTCTTTATACAATTTCCCTGCAGTACAGGACTCCCCTCTCCATGTTATTATGGAGTTATTTAGTGGTCTGGACCTCTGCCCCCTCTTCACTCTCTCCATGGATGGGCTGATATACTGATTTAGATGATTCGGATAGAGGTTTAACAGCCTACAGCTACAGTATGCTAGCTGCTCTGTGAGGCTGTACATGCTCGTATCAGTCGGCCTGTCACAATAACTACTTCTGTTAGATGATATATTGTCCCAGAAAGAATTGCGATAAACAATATTATTAGCATGTTATGCCACTGATATAATAAGCACAATAATGCAAGTAAACCCTTTCCAAAAGAGATGAACTTTTAATCTTTATATTATTATAATATCATAATGGTAGGGGAACCCCTGCTGTTTATTCTGGACCGTTGTTGGATAGAATGTTGGTGAACGTGTTGCTATATTACAGGGTACCAGAGACAACCCATCTGAAGAGCCTGCTGTGTTACAGCTGTCAGCTGACCATCAAAGACATGGTGAGTAAAAACCCCAGTGAGCAGGAACCATCTCCAAATACAGCCTAAACTTTGTGTCTGTTTAATTTTAATCCAAAATCTAAAAAATCGTGACCTTAAAATTGAGTTTGTCCCATGTTTTTCAAAGTAATAAAATAAGAACATGTAGGTGTTTCTCTGCTGCTGTTTTACTCCCTTTTGTTGTAGTCTTCAGTGGAACTGCTCCCGCTGTACATCCTGTCCGAGGCTCAGAGGAGGCAGAGAAGGTGAGGAGAATATCTGGCTCATTTAAATAACGCTCTCTTGAGGTGTTTTTGGCCAAAAAAGAGTCAATGCTCTTAATGGGAGACAGAAACCAATAAGTTCTGACTGATGAGCTGTTTTGGCTCCAACAGTCTTCTCGTTGCTCCCATGACTCTGTAATATGTACATGATCCCTGGACACAGAGCCGATGGAACCTTCCTCACATTAATACATGAAACACAAATGTCATATTTCCATCCTGTTTCCACATAGATTTCCATTGTTTGAGCTTCCACTGGCGCTCTTTCTTTTCTTTTCTTTTTTTAATGTATAATGTTAAAATTAATTAGAAAATTGGGAAAAGGGTGTCGTCCAGGAACCAGTATCAAAAAATGTTCAACGATGCCCAGCCCTAGGTATATACACAATATGTAAATGTTGAGCAGTCATATTTTTACCTGAGGTGTGTTGTGTTCTGTAGGTCTCAGATGAGAGAGGAGATCAGTGAGTTCCTGCTGGATGGTGGTGATGAAGGTGTCTAGAGAAAGGAGGCTGAAGCAGCTCCAGCAGTCCACTCTGGAAAAAAATACACCACAAGGACTTTTAAATGTAAATGCTTAACAAATGTATTGAGGGAAGTTTTACCAAACCAGCCTTACATTATCTATATGCCGTTACACCTCCTGCAAACAGAACAGATTAAAGTATTTTATTTTTATATGTAAAGTTGTCCTCATCCATTCATTATCTGTCATCAAAGCTGGTAAACAGTGACCTTTAACATCCCTGCCCTTGCTGGCGTTTCCAGAGAAACAGAACTAGTGAAGCAGATCACAGATCAGTTTGAGCTTTGTACTTGTTATTACTGTTATAATAAACTTTATTTAAAGCTGCTTTCAACAATGATGTGTATGCACAAAAACCATGTGTACGTCTTTACCCACACATAAACTGGTATTCAGAAAAGAATATTGTGTGGGGAGAATGTGTGCCCCTCCTGCATACTGCAGGTGAAATGATGAGGTAGACGTGGGGATGCATGATAATCATTGGGACAGCTAAATTATAATATAAGTGGGAAATAATGGGGACAGAGCTGACGTATGAAGAGCACTCACACATCGGCTTCAATCAGCCATGAAAGACCTTCTGATACCCACTGGCCCCCGACTACTTTCAGCTGTCCCAGACTAAACAACCACTGTCCCAGTTTTTCACTCTACATAATAAATATAGTTTAAAACCTGTTTAACTAACTCATTTCTTCATTGACTGACTCTGGTCCACCATGGAACTTCTGCTGGCTGTTCTCTTCACTTAAAGCTCAATAAAAATTATTCCTTTAGTCACTGGCTGAGTTACTGTTTATTTATTTTTAAACAGCTCAGTGGGTAGAGCTGGTGACCCATGTACTGAGGCTGAGTCCTTACTGCGGTGGCCCAGGGTTCAAATCCGACCTGCAGCCTTTTGCTGCGTGTCATCCCCTCTCTCTGCCCCCCTTTCATGTCTGTCTCCAGTTATCACTTTTAATTTAAAAAAATCCTCACGCTGGCCATTTTTCCTGCTTCTAACGCATCAACTTTGAGGACAAAATGTTCACTTGCTGCCTAATATATCCCACCCACTGACAGGAGCCATGATAACCAGATAATCAGTGTTATTCACTTCACCTGTCAGTGCACACTTTACAATGTCCAGTGCTCATGATGTATTTCTGTTACAAACTGATAGAATATTGAGCTAAATGTAGCAATTCTGCAAAAGCATTTTTGTAAAATATAAGGCTTAGGAAGGTGACCACCCCAAACCATTTAACAACAAAACAACAAAAATAAAACGTTGAGCAATCCAGAAAATGTTGCTGTTATGTGGTATGTGCAGTGGTATCAGTAGCATCAGACATTTGAGTCATTGCTGCAGCAGTGTAGCCTGCAGGGTCTTACTCCCACATGAGGAGTTTGAAAAAAAGAAAAGAAAATAATGTCCAAGTAAATAGCTGCAGCTATATAAATCTCTCAGACAGCAGCCTGTTTGGACCGCTTTATGTGCTCTCTCAAGGTGAGGAGAAGAGTCTCTCTTTGTCTCAGTGTGAAGAACTCATCACTGGGACGGCCGAGGCAGCTGTAGCTTGAAGCTGGGTTATTCTGTAAGATATTTCACATGGTTCAGACACCTGCTAGAGCATGCTGGGTATGAACCACAGGGACGTGCAACTTACCCTGTATATCAAACAGTCTTCATAGTCTTCTGCAAAGGTTTTTAGGGGTTCTGTCAGGTCAGCACAGATGTGTGTGCACATCATCTGCAATCACAGTGTCTCACTCATTCATTATCCACATACGTATTTTGTGGAATTATTATTTTCCCGCAATATGGTGCACTCAAGCTCAGACTCACTAACTTGAGCTGAATTTGATATTGAATAAAAGCTGCACTATACAAGTTTTGACTTTTATCAAAAAAACTTTCACTATATCCTGACAGTGGTACATGAGACAGATCTGTGAAAAACAAAAATCATGTTTAAGAATTGATACATATCATAAAAAAATATATATATTGTGATACTAATATTTCAACAGTCAAATTTACAGCAGTGTGGATGTCTGTGAGCTGTCAGAGAGAAGATGCACGAGCATGAAATGAATTAAAGATTAACCTCAGTGTGAAAAACTGAATAAACATAATGAGACAAGTGTTGAAACATACTAAAATAAAACAGATGAAATTCACAATAAAAGCAAAAATCTTCATGTTATTGCTATTGGATGAACATCTCCAAACTATTTTGATCTCTTACAGCTTTGCAAACTGGGATGGTGGCTCTAGACACCAGGTCAGAGGTCACAAAAGCCATTACAAAGGATTCTCTGGTGATATTAATACCAGGGCTTATGGCAGTTTGGCAGGACAGCACTGCCACAGTGTGACTGAAAAATTAGGTTGGGCCAGGCCTTAAAGCTACAGCAGGTCATTTTTAAAAACATAATTTTTTATCATATTTGCTGAAACCTTCACTATATCCTGACAATAGAACAACAGCATTTTTATATTTATTTTTATAAAAGTTGCCTACTGCAGCTTTAATTAGGTTTATTTTCTGATATTGATATGTCAGAAATAGTAGTTCTATATAAAACAATGAAATATGTTTAAGCCATTGACAGTATAAATGTGGTTGTCTGTCTGCCAGTGTGTCAACACTTTAAGCTCCTGTAATATTCTTTACTCACATTTAAATTTATGAGTAATTCAGTATTTTCCATCTCTTCCTCCACTTTTGTGCGATCGTAAACACATGCTGCGTTTTGTTTCAAAGGGTGCTGTGAGAGTGAAGACAGTGGAAGTGGGTAGAGGTAATTAGAGAAGACTAAACACCCTCCAAACATAGGGGAAAGATAAAAAGGTCCCATGTGGCTGATTTATCGACAATAATCCATTCTGAGGATGAAGCCATGTGCAGTGTTTTATAATAACATGTTGTAAGAGTGTTATAGCAATAAAGGCATGCTTTAGAAATTGTTTGTAAGTTGGAACTAATGATTCATGTTAATCTACCAATGTATAGCCATTAATTAATAGTTCATAGTACAGTCATCATAAGCCGGGTAACCACGTACTAGTGAAAGCTCTCCCAATGGGTCCTGGGTGGGGGGGCCACAGTAGATCACGTGCTGTGAAACTGAATCCTCTGCCGTCCTGTCCCTGTTGTTGTATGCCAGGCCTGGCTCCAGGATACTTGCCTTTAAGTCATTTGGAACACTCCTCCTTTGGACAGCTACCTGTCAGACAGATAACTACACTGTAAAACCTGATGAGTTAGTTTAACTCAAATTATTTAGGAAACCGATTGTCTTAAACAGTTTAAATGTATTACCTCCGTTTTAAATCGCTATGTTCTAACCTCAATAAATTTTAGGCAAATTAATTTGATGTTGGAGTGGAAAAGATTTCATTAACAACGAAGTTATCTCAGGGACTTCAAATAGAGGGCAGGGGTCTAGACCCCTGAACTCCTTATGACGAGTTTTTAACAGAGAGCAACAGTACACAATTGAGCAAGGGGGACCCTTTGGTAACTGGGGGCAACTGGGAAAAATCTGCCCTTTTAACAGGAGAAGACCACATAGGAGCAGACCTTCGTGCTCTTAGGTGGGTGGGTCATCTGCCTCTGACCAGTGGGGGTGAGGAGAGAGAGAGAGGAGAGAGATGAGGAGAGGAAGAGAGAGGAGACGCAGACCAGAGTGTACAGTAGCAAAACTACATTAATAGTAGTGATCGATGAGCGATCATTGAAAAAGACGATGACGATGACAGCAGCAACGATGGGGGACAGCGAGCAGCGACAACAGTAACTGTAGCAATAATAATACTTAATAATAACTAATAATAATAACGACAATAATATCAGTGATATTAGCAATGGCAGTCAAGCAGGACCATGGCAGGAGGCTCCACCAAGACGATAAAGGACATCATCAACAATCCAAAAATACTTCCATTCTTCTCGCCTACTCTATGTAAAGCACACTGTAACATGGGCTTTGAAAGGGCCATAGAAATAAACTCTATTATACAAACTGTACAACAATAGAGGCAAAATAAATATGAGTTTTAGAGAGGAATATATTAATGGCCAAACAAATTAAAATGTCACCGAAACATTGTGAGTAAGAAAACAAGCAATGTAGTGCAGCAATCACATGTGATGGCTTCATAACCCTTATTTCCCCATTGCACCTGGCATGGCCGAATCATGGTCCTGTGAGGCCCCTGGGTTCATGTCTTTTGGAGCCCCCCACCCCCACCATAAAAATCTCTGGGCCCTTAGTGGTCAGACCACGCTTCAAACGCCAAGGGGCCTTACACTGTAAGTGCTATGGACCTCTGCTAGTAAGCCCTACACTGTAAGCACAGAGGGGTCTGTAGGGCCCTCGTGGTGAGTGCACATTTTTTAAACACCAATGGGCCCAGGAGTCCTCACATTTTTAGCGCTGATGGCATACCGAAGGCCCTGGAGCTCAACTTCGAAGTCTTGGCCCACACCACGCACTGTGCACGGCCTGAGGCTTGGAGATTCTCTGGCTCCTCGAGGTGCTGGCCCCACTGGTACCTCGCATGGGCTCCTTGCTTGCAATGTACTTTGTATTGTTGATCCTGTTTTTGTTTACCAAGCGTAGAGGATAAAGAAAGACCTAGAGGATGCCATGTGTCACGTTTTGCCTTGGTCAGATGTGAAAAGTGCATCTATATGAAGGTGCAGTATAAGATCCATGTAGGGAGGAGGGCAGGGCGGATGCATGGGTCAAATTATCTTTTTTTAAATCTATCCAAGGATTAGATTAGATTTAGGCGCAACAACTACTTGGTTAACTTTATGAAACAAAAGTGGTCTGTAAAACAATATGTACTTGATTAACATGATTCATGTTAGAAAGAATGATGGTGTAGGCTACGTGCTTTTTCATATGGAACCATTTTAGAATACCGTGTTCCTCAAAGAGACAGCACAATA
>NW_023339751.1:25219560-25224320 GCF_004916995.1 Morone saxatilis | reverse complement strand
GTAATATGGTACTATGAGCTCTTTAAGATATGAAGGGGCCTGACCATGAAGAGCTTTGTAGGTGAGGAGGATTGTCTGAAGACAAGGATGAAGATCTCTGAGTTTCTCTCTGAATTTGTGAGTTGTGTTTCTCCATCGCAGCCATGATGGCTTCTATTTCTAATGAGATGCTTGTGTGGGGCTGCCCACAGCACAGCGTGTCTGCTGCTGTGTCTTCATACCGTATAGTACATCTCCATTGTTTGTGCCGGCCTTCGTCGTGCGAGCTTCCCCTGCACTCTGAATCATTTAAATTAGGCCTCTGAAGTTAAGGGCTCATCAGAGGTACATGACAGCCTTTGTGTATAATAATGCAGCTGACAGTACAATCATAACAAACATCCCTCACTGCCATCCCGTCATATATTAAACAAAAGCCCATGTACTATTATTGCTTATTACAGTCCCTCCAGGAAGTTGCAGATGTTGCAATCACAACTATTCATGCAAATTTAACCAATCCTTGTGAATTCTGCGCAACCTTACAATTTTGTCCAATCTCAAGTTTCACCAATCAATGCAAAACCTACATTTCCAGTTGTGAACATGCAGACCATGCCGACATATGCAATGTCTTACGTTTACCCTCCAAACAGTGCGATTTTATTCTCACTGGAACAAGTTGCCTTTGATTTTATATGAATTACACAAACAAACTTTCTTCTGCAATTTAATAGAAAAATAAATCTAAAAACATTGCTTAGTTTTTATAAGAAAGACAGTGGATGCACACCTGATGTGTGTGCTGTAACAAAAACACAATGATTCTTCTATTCAGGTGATTCTACTAATGAAAACATACCTATTAATATAATATTCCATTGCTGAAAATGGATCCTCCTAAATGTTACGCAATGGACCTTTAAGGTTAACTGAAATAAAAAGAATAATTCATAGCTGGAAAAAAGCATTCTACAAAACTTGCTCCTTCGCAGATGGACGGTGACATAAATAACATTCTATAGCAAACCTGAAAAGATCATCTTACAGTGAAAGGAGGAAACTAGCAACATATGAAAATATATATGAGGATCTTATTACCATCATGACATCCCCTTGGGAAATGAATTAGTTTGGAGTCTTGTCCTCCCCTTGTCTACTTAATGTTGTTATATATAATTTAATATCCATACCTTAATTGATTGAATTAGATTTTTTCGACGGTGGAGAAATTTCTACCTACTGTCTTTACTTCTGTCTTTTTCATGTACTTATGTGAAATATTTTGTTTCAATAAAAACATGTTTTTAAATGAATTGCCCTCATCAATACCCTTTACAAAGGGAATATAAAACATCATCATGTATGACATGAGATCTCTGGAATTAATGTAGCAGCTCCTTGTTGACTTGTTGCAACAAGCCACAAACTCCTTGGAAGAGCTGCATCAGTGCAGAGGTCACAACCAACCACACTGTACTGGTTATCAATATAGTTATTCAAATAATGTACATAAGTACAAATTTTAGTTATTTGTACTTTACTTGAGTGAGGCAGGGCTCTATGCTGCCATAGCCTTCAGCTTGAAATTCTGTTAACAATGGTCTGATTTTTTTTTTTTTTGCCATTGACAGCACTGTTACTTAGTATGTATGTAAAATGTTACCTGATTGTGGGCTGCTGGAAGACATTACACATAGAGTGTGCACAAAACACTAGTGGGATCCATTTCAATCAATTTTTGAGGACCAGCAACTTCTGTGTAGTAAAATGACTGGTTTTGTGAAAGGAGTCTGGTTGAGTTGTAGAACACATAGATCAATATGTAAATGTTTTAATGTCCCGTTGGAAAGGGCTGTCTGAAAGCAAGGTAAAGCTAGGAAAATACACTTAAATACAGTGTACATTTGAACTGATCATTTTTAGGTTGGCCATTTTAAGTGGATAACCCACAGCAGAACACTGCTTAGTTTCTGTGCTGGTACTGCTGTCTGCTTTTTCAAACTGTGCCAACCACTAACTATGGAGAAGTACCTCATACAACTGTGCTTCAATAAACCCAAACTATCCCTTTGTATTTGTAATCCACACATCCATTTTCTGCTACTTTACTGATATCTATTAGTAATTAGTTACACTACTTATATTTTCTATAACTTTCACTATATCCTGACAGAATAACATGAGACAGATAATGTGTGAAACAATCAGGTTGCTCTGGCTCCTCCTAATGACATTTGTAAGACTGAACCAAAACTGAACTAATCAGAACAAAGATAGTAACTGTTGAATCAGCTTTGACAGAACTATTGTCCCTACTGGTTCTTAATCATACTTGTTTAATTGCATTATACCAAGTATGCTGCAATGATGGAAAACTACTATGCTATACTTATACTGCAGCATGAACGGTCTCAGGCTTCTCTCGAACACATCAGTTTTTTATGCCTCAAATGTATCATGGGATCAGCCATCATGCTGTATTATTAAAGTGGTATACACAGTGAGTGTTTTCAAACATTGAAATGCTCTAATCATGTCATACACTAGAGAACCTTTACCATTTTAGAAATTCAGACACTACAACTTGTTATATTTTCAGGAAAATGTCAAAAATCACAGAAAGTGCAGTTTTATTGAAAAGACGTTGAGAGACAAAACTTTAGTAAAAAGGTCTACAACAATTTTCACACACACACACACACACACAAGTATTTACAGAATGATAATTCACAATGGGTATGAATGTGTCTGCATGTAAGGTCAGTTTGTGTTTTAGATTTTGTTGATGCTGGCAGCGGGCAGGGTGGATTTGTCCAAGTCATCAAAGTAAGGGTGAGTCATGGCCTCGCGTGCTGAGATCCTCTTGGGAGGATTGTAGATCAACATTTTCTACAGCAGAGAACCAAGACAGGGAGGAAGAGGACAGTGTCACAATGGATATTTGTGTGCAGTTACATTAAAACTGCAGGTCATCATTTTTATAAACTTAGTCATATTTTCTGAATCTTTCTCTATATCCTGACAGTAGAACATGAGACAGAGTCTGTGAAACACTCAGGTTCCTCTGAGTCGTAGCTCTAATGGTATTAGCAAGAATCCACCGAGCCTGAATGAAAACAACCAATCAGAGCCGAGAAAGATAGTTGATTATCGAGTCTCACTCCAAGTGCATCAAATACAGATAGGACACTGGGATTTAGACTCATCAACTATCTTCAAGCCTCCAACCCAAAGTGTCTTTCCATCTCTCTCAGCTCTGATTGGTTGCTTCCATTCAGGCCCGGTGGATTCTAACAATCCCATGAGGAGCACTAGGAGGAACCAGAGGAACCTGATTGTTTCACACATTATCTGTCTCATGTTCTACTGTCAGGATATAGTGAAGGTTTCAGCAAAAGTTATTTTTATACAAATTATAATTACATCACTATAAAAAAGTGAATATAACCTGAGGACTTGAAACATAAGGGTTGAAGTCTCAATGCCTCTTTCATGGTTGCACGGGAATGTTGTTGAGGGACTAGTCATTGCAACCACCATACTAGTTCACATGACCAACACTAGATGGGTTAATTTGCAAAAACAGATATTTCCCCTGTTTTTTTATTTTTCTAAATCATGTTTTTGTGCAATCCAGGGAATATCAAATTACTGGCTATTACCTGTTTTTGCAAACGTACTCTCCACTAGTTGTTAAGTAGGTTAAGACTTGGGGGGAATAAAGTGCTTCAAAAAAAGTTATTGCCAAAATGTACAAAATTCTTTGTCTACTTTATAATCACCAGTTTCAATGGCTTTGGCACGATCGTCAAATGGAAATGGCCTTTCTCTGATCTATACAGCATTTCTTGCTGATCTTGAACATAAGTCACATGATGCTAAATAAATACAATTACAATTAAAATTTTCCAGGACTGTTGTCCTGGAAAATTTTAATTGTATTATTTCCAGGATATATTTAATCCCATTTCCAGGTGATTAATTTTAATATTTTGCAGGGGAGAGAAAAGAAAGAAAGAGAAAACCTGGAGGACAGTGTCAGAAAAGTCAGCAGCAGTGTTTTAAATATTTTGGCCCTAGTCCTTACCGCCAGTAGATCCAGGCCGTTCTTATCCAGGTTTTTCACCATTGATGACAGGTTGCCAGATTTCCATTTAGGGAAGGTGTTTTTGTAGTCAGGTAGGCTCTCTACATCAGGCCACACATCGTTGTTTGGGGTTCCCAGAGTCCTGGAAAGAACAGAAACAGAACATGGATAAAAAAAAAAAAAAAAGATTAATTAATATATAATATAATACACACATACACACACCCTGCATTACAGCAGCAACATATGAACCTTTCACTCCAGTTTCTGCAGAGTATGTCAGAGACATAAGAAGAAAAAAACAACACCTTCCATAGCCTTTTCTAAATAAAAGCTCTCTAGCATTTCAGTGGAAAGAATCCATCCATCTGTTAACAAGGCTTTTATTGTATTTATCAAAAAAGGTAAACACCAGACACGTGGGGTGCAGCGGGTCAGGACTGCTCATGCTGGCCGTGTGTCCAGGCCATTAGAGCGCTGTTCACAGCTAGTGAGGAAACTCCACTGACCAATGGTGTACTTCGCTCACTTAATATAGGGCCAGCTCCTGCTTTGCCACAGTCAGTCAAAAAACATAGCTTTCTGTTAGGGTGGCTGTGGTTAAGGAAGTAAAGTAGATCCCACTAATCTCTGGGCTGGTGGTTAGATCCCTGACTGCTCCTGTCAAATGTCAAAGTGTCCTTGGGCAAGA
>NW_023339751.1:25218813-25219460 GCF_004916995.1 Morone saxatilis | reverse complement strand
TTAACTGCATGTAGAGATGCTCTGGTGTGTGTACCTGAAGATCCTGAAGAGCTGGTCTATCTCAGAGTCTCCGTGGAACAGAGGCTTCTTTGTGGCAAGTTCGGCAAAGATGGTCCCAGTGCTCCAAACGTCAACAGGGGTTGAATATCGGGGTGACCCCAGGAGGACCTCTGGAGCCCGGTACCAAAGAGTTACAACCTGGGAACACACACGGCATTTTAGAGGCTCTCTGTTTGTCGGTGTGATCAAAGATCCCCTTAAAAATCTTTCAGTGTTGGTGAGGGTCTGTGTGAATGGATTCTTACCTCATGGGTGTAGACCCTAACAGGAACACCAAAGGCCCGAGCCAGGCCGAAATCTGCCAGTTTAATAACTCCCTTGTTGTCAATCAGGAGGTTCTGGGGTTTCAGGTCCCGGTGGAGGACTCGACGACAGTGACAGAAGTAAATACCCTCCAGGATCTGGTAGAGGTAGCTCTAAAAGGTGGTAAAGGGTGGGGGTGAGTAATGAATATGGACACAGGTTTAGAAACTGTTAACGGACAGAACAAGACAAATGTTACATTAATCGGTTTGAATTGTTTTTTTTAAAATCAACAGCCCCCCTTTCACTAGGTGACAAAGATTGTAATAGCAGTACACCTAACC
>NW_023339751.1:25218072-25218637 GCF_004916995.1 Morone saxatilis | reverse complement strand
GCTACTTTTACATAAGTAAAAGATTTAAGTACATTAAGCATGGTAAATGCTGCAAAATAACTAGAAGTAAATATAGGTTCTCTTAATTTCTTTTTTCTAAAAAGACTATTTTAGTTGTGATTNNNNTATTAGGTAGTGCTGACAGATGAGACTACAAAGAGAGAAAGCCAAACAAGCGGCCAATCCCTAGTTCCGAATGTATTTTTAAAATTACATTTTGTGGCAGCAAAGGTTGAATTATTGAAAAGACATTTCCTGTAGGAGCTGGAAGCATTACAGACCAACATGCTTTTAAATCCCACATTGAGAGTATGTAAGAGTAGGAGGATATGGTTGGACTTCACTTCCAAACATTCTATCTAACAGCCACTCAGCATACTCCACTCAAAAGTATAATTAGTAAAACAGAACATTCACTTCACCGTTCAGTCATTTTAAGTCACCATGTTCTTTGAGATACATTATTTGATTCCATGAATCCAATTCAAAACTAACTCGACTGCAATAATACAGCTGGCACGCCGTTTACTGTACACCGTTCACTTTATTCTATTCTTCTATTTGT
>NW_023339751.1:25217721-25218044 GCF_004916995.1 Morone saxatilis | reverse complement strand
ATATGACAATAAACCTCTTGAATCACATACAGATAAGATCCCAAAGAGAGAGGGAGGGTTTATTAATCACAACACAGTTACCTTGACGAGCATTGGGTCCATGTACTGGCCAGAGGGGATGGAGTCCAGGTACTTCTTCAGATCCATAGACAGGAACTCAAAGATGAGGTAGAGACGAGACTCCTGCATCAGGACATCCAGGAGTCTGGGATACACACAAACACACGAGTACTGACTAAGTCCATACTGCATTCATGTTGAAATGTTCTCACAGGCTTTCACCGGTTCTCTGTGACATCAAACTGGATGTCTTTGGGTTGTGG
>NW_023339751.1:25214100-25217696 GCF_004916995.1 Morone saxatilis | reverse complement strand
TGGACCAAACAACCAACTGATTAACCGAGGAAATGTTGAGATACACAAGTAATGACACCATTGTTCTAATCTAGTGGCATATCAATTCTAAGCTGAATGTTACCATTGATACGTCAGGGTGAAGTGGTATTTTACAGGCTTTCAACACATTAAAGACTTTAAGACTATCGTGAAAGCAATTTAAGACCCATTTTTAATTCCTACTAGCAAAAAAAAAAAAAAAAAAAAGTAAAAGTACAAAGGATATAAAGGAAAATCAGTATTGGTTCCATGCATGTCGTGTGTCATGTTTTTTTTTTTTTTTTTTTAAAGTTGTTGCAACATGATCAATACAAAAAACACATTTTACCAGCAAGACTAAAAAATAAATAAATAAACAAATATGGCCAACTGTTTTAGTGCCATTAGCCAGTAAAAAACTGGCAGTGACATACCGCTCAGAATCCACATATGCCACTAGAATAACAACCATACCCGTAATCACTTTTTGATCTTAGCACTGCTGTTATTTTATTTGGGGGCCTGTCTCACTGGGATGTAATGCAACTGTTCTCTGCACATACAATTAGTATTTTATAAGCTGGAATACCTCATGTTGCTAATCTCACACCTCATTCTGTAACTTACACACGCTCTACTCTCACACACGAAGCCGACGTACCGTACAACATTGGGGTGCTTCAGTTCCTGAAGCAGAGAAACCTCTCTGACAGCAGTGCTGGGAACCCCCTCCTCTTCACTCTCCAGACGGATTTTCTTCATAGCCACAACCTGCCCGGTGGCCTTGTGCCTGCCCTTATACACCACCCCATAGGTACCTGCAAGGACAAGTTAACAAAGTAATTCTAATCATATTAACCCCCGTCCTACTACTGGGTACCTACAGACCCCAGAGGTGTACTTTGTCATATCTCACACGTGCCTTACTATCATAATCACTTGTAGTTTTAATGGCTGGAACTATTTATTGGCTGGATTTGTGCCATGAGACGTAATTTAAAGTATCACACACCATCAGGAGATAGGGGAACTGGTGCTCATTATGCAAATACATTGTAACTTTCCTAAATTAATAATGAGCTGTTTATTTCAGATGACATTAATGACATAACTAATAACTTTAATAAGCTAATTCATTAATAATTTAACAATGTAACTTTTCTTCCAAAAAGCCCAAAGCTGCCATAATTTGAGCAGCTTAATATTTATAGACATTTGTTTGAATAATGTAGACAAAAAAAAAACATTGAATCTTAAACCCATTAATCAGAAGTGTTTAAACTGGCTTTAGCTTCTGTTGTTTCTGCTGTGGTTTGTGGCTCCTAATGTACAGATTGCAACCTGAAGACTAGAAGAACATTAACTCTGAAAGAATCTAAATAGCCCTGAAGGAATGTAGAAGTCCAATAACCCACCTGAACAAGACAGAATATCATTTTTATATTATTTTATTTTTTACAGCTCTGGGGTTGGGTCAAGTCGGTTGTCATGGGGATGAGGGAAGGTAGTGGAAAGGTACATGAAGGCTATCTAAACATTGTTTCCTACACACAGACCAGTGATGCATGATTACATTGTAGCTGCAGGGTAGCTTGTTGAATGTAAACTGCCTGAACACAAATATGTGATCTGGGTGTATGTGTACATCCAGAATTGTGTATTTATCTTAAAATGATGCCTGGTGGACAAGTGCTGAACAGCAGTACTCTCTGAGAGGTCCGACCTAAGAGGAAAGTTGTACATACGATTTGACAGGGGCCCTATCATATACAGTAGCCAAACTGACCCTGAATAAACTTTATTCTTTATTAAAGTACCTATTATTACAGTACGAGGATGCTCAGAGTCATTTTACAGTGTAACTTTACTTCCATAAAGCTTAAACCTGTTAGAATTTGGGCAGCATTGGTTTGAAGAATATAACGTTAGCTAGAAGAAAACATTAAGACCAACCTTCTCCGATTTTCTCTATTTTCAAGTAGTCTTCCATTATTGCCTGAAAGAAAAACACGCATGCCGTCATGTCAAAGATATTTCAACACCTATCATTACTTTCCAGTAGCTTCAGTTAATGCTTACCTTTACATTACAGACTTAGTTATGATTACTGGGACATTTTATCTAACATGGAAGTGCCCGTTTTACTTACAATATCAAATGTGGCCTAAAAAGTAGTAAGGCTGGGGATGGCTAACGTAACTTGCGTAGACACAATTAACAGTATGAATTAACGTAACGTTAGTTAAGTACAGTGTGTAACTAAATGTTAATTCTACCATTTACAGCAATGTATTATTGGCTTTCGCGATAACCTAACCAACCTACGAGCGTTAAGTTGGTATTTCGAACTGTAACACCTAAAGCAAATCCACGTTAAAGCTGCCTAAGTAATGCTGAATGTAAGCTAACGTCAGAGATTTGATCTGGTTTTTACACCAGCGGTTTACTGTTAACCAACATTAGTGTTTTCATTTAGTCTAGGACTGTAACGTTAAAAGACGGCAATGATATAACGTTAAACTAGTTACCGAGCCGTTAAACTTGCCGTTTTCTTCATGCTAGGCGAGTAAGTTAAGGTCACCAACGTTAGCTTAGCAATTGCTAAATCGACAAAGCCACTTTCAATTAAGTTTAAGCGGACCTACTTTCTGTCTAGATTGAATGGTTTACATTTTCAACTAACCTGACAAATCACAAAGTCATATTTCAGCCTGTGTAAAATGGAATAATAATTACCTGACTGTGCCTCGCTTCGTAAGGATGTACTGTCCGTGCACAGACTGCCGCTGGAATGCTCACAGACTCTTTTGAATTGACCGCAGTACAGCAGCAGTTCAAAACAGACCAATGAGCGCAAGCGATGCCTTTCAAAACAGCCAATGAGGGGGCGGGAGGCTGTCATGTGGGCTGAGCGGGAGAGAACGCGCCGACGGAGCTCAAAACACTCGGTGTTCCAGGCAGGAACCACATTCCTCCCCATAATGTACAGTGAAGCCTAACAGCATGTATTCTATCAGTGTTTAAACTGGTAGAATGTGCTGCATAGGGGCAGCATGGTGTGTGTATGATTCAAATGACGTCTGTGGACAGGTGTTGAATGGCAGTACTCTTTGAAAGGTGGAAAGTTGTAGACAGGACTTGACAGGGATAGCAGTGGTTTTTCAAGGGTCTTTGAGTGAGTTGTACAGGAGGAATATTTTTGGCTGTTTTGATTGATTATAATGTGTAGTGATCCTAGTTTGATCATTGATTGACTATGTATATACTAAGTATAATCTTCAAACCAAAACACAAGACAAAAGGGGACAAGCTGGTTGGATTTTTTATTTCCTTAGTCTTATTAATAATTTACTTTAAAAAATGTATTACTTTTTTTAATTTAAATAAAATATAATCAACTTATTCTTATCATATATGTGATTATATACACTTAAAAGTCTGTAATCATACTCAATTGGGGCAGATCCCCCATTTTGGTGTCAAATGCTGCCAAAATTAACAAATTAATTTGGATTAATATTAAAAAATAACGTGTTAAGAAACAGAAATAAACACATAATTTAATGATCTGTTATATTATTTTAGACTTAGTGATA
>NW_023339751.1:25211802-25214055 GCF_004916995.1 Morone saxatilis | reverse complement strand
AGATATTTCTATTCAGTGATTTACGAATGTGCCACAACATTGCTTTTGAGTTCAAATATCTTCATTTGGGAGCTTTTCCAAATTTTGATATATGTGATTGTTTGGGATTAAATCAGCAGATATTTCTACCACCAGGCCACCCTCTGGACACCCCATGAATATTCCTCCATATCTGCCCCGTCAATAGAAACCAAGTGCATGGTAAGTGCAGTCATTTTTTATGTTCACTGCTTAAGAAAGATTTTGAAAAACAGTATGTTTTTCTGTTGATGCTGTGGTTGTAAAAAATAAAGAACATTCTTTCACGTGAGAAGACCATGTTTTGCTGTAAATGAAGACGAGTGAAAGACAGACATGAGTTGAGCTGAGTGGAGCTGACCTTACAGCCCCAAACCTGAATTTATTAAATTTGAACTTGTACATTTAAGTTACAACCACAGAGATTCTTGAATGAACGGAACAATATAGTTTTTTTTTTCTTAGTGATTACTGACTATTAACAACATTAAACCTTTACAGCCTCAAAATCATGAGATATCTGTGGAACTGTCTTATACTCACATCAGCTTCGGAATAACAATAGCCTTCATTCATCAAACACCCTTAAAGGCTTAAAAAAAACTTAAAAAAGAATAAATAAAACCTCCTTAGAAATACAGTAAGATTCAAGTGATGTAAGAGACATACAAACAACATCTAAATAAGCAATAATTTAACTGCAGACAAAGTGGGTTTCATCTGTCCCTTTCCTTATATACATATTTACAAAAAGCATGCCTTAATTCAAAGTGTGATGGATCCCAGTGTACTAAAGTAAAGCAGTAACGTCTGCATGTCCTATATGAGATACAGGCTGGAGCAGAAACAATATACTTTTTGTTACAGAGCTTCACCAAAGCCCAGTGTGCAGTCACCCACTCTGTGCCTCCATAAGAATCTTCCAGATTTTAGGTAGCCTACTTACTCACATACTATATTCAAAATGCACAAAGAAATTAGATTATAAAAATTAAAAATGAATGCAGTTTAACAAAGCAAAATGTCCTCTAATATTATGCAGTTCCAGTAGTTTTCCATGTGCAGTGCAAATACGTATATACTTGTATCTTGGAAATGAGCATCTTCCACGCAGACTGATTTTAAGGTGGAATTGATATATACTGAGCTTGAAGGTAAGATTGGGCTACTTTAAAGGAGTGTTCAAATTAATTCCCAAGCTGGAGAGCCACTTTCTGGTTCTACTTTAACATACTGGTCTCACAGTAGTTCAGTCCAGTCTGAAGTTATCAGAACTGTTTCTACAATCCTACCTCTCTACTGTAACTGATCCGTCACTGTCCCACCCCAACTGTTTCCAGAGGAAATACATCACATTGAGTAAGTAATGATAAGAAGCAGGACTATTCTTTAAAGGGCAGAATTGAATATTGACAGGTTAGTGCATTAGGACCAATAACTCTACTCAAAGCATCTAGACTGTGTTAGGCAGGGTTAGGATCATGCTAAGTTCAACTTGCCAGGGAGACATCATACTTCTTTCAGTTCAGAGGCCTCATAACAATCTGAAATCCTATCTTATCTCATTTTAGGACATTTAGGATTTTTGGTATTACAGAAACATGTTTCCATCTTATCTTAGGATAGAAATTTAGCTGTACAGAAGCGGCCAAAATAAAATTTCATAAGTTAGGATGGCGTAGACTGTTGTTAAGTCTATTTGGCAATGACAATGAAGATGGGGGACATGTACACCGAAATATTATGATTGAAAGGACACTCAAAGCATATGATTACGCTTTACATTTACCGGACCGTGTATGCTGCAGTACCTAATCTTTGTAAAAGTTTTCATCATATTTGCTAAAGCTTTCACTATATCCTGACAGTAGTACATGAGACAGATACATTGTGAAACAATCAGGTTCCTCCTCCTAGTGCTCCTAATGGGATTGTAAGAATTCACTGGGCCTGAACAAAAACAACCAATCAGAGCCAAGGCATGACAGGATGAGTGCTGATTGAAGTCATGTTTATAGTTAGGATTTCTTAAGATGAGATAGGAGATCTGTGATGGCTGTGATGAGTTCAGGAATTGCTTCTGTAAAAGAAAGATGGGATTTTTCCTATCTTTGAAACAAGCAGTTAGGGCAGTTTTCTGTAATGATGCTGTGGTAGATGAAAATGTTGGATGGGTAGTAGATGTATATAAGGCAAAGCATTCTAGAAGTCGGGGGAGAACGTCTATGCTGTGGT
>NW_023339751.1:25210204-25211726 GCF_004916995.1 Morone saxatilis | reverse complement strand
ATTATGGAAGAATTTCCCCTACAACGCTCCTGGATTTTAATCTATAGACATAATACACAGATTCAAACAGTCCCTGTAATATTTCATGACAACGTGCACATTAGTGCAGTGCAGTTCATATTTCTTTCATATTTCTTGTGTCTTGATTAGAACACTTGGTGATGGTGGGAAAGCTGAAGGTGGGGCTAAAGAAATAACAGTAGATTTTTAAAGCCATCAGAATTCATCTTTTTGGAAAGACCCATATTCATGGTCATTCATTTTCCAGATACCATGTCATACACCAAAGTGTTGGCTGAAAATCCGGACCTTCCGCTGGACCGCGAATATCCGCAGCAACTTAACAACTGCTTAGTAGTTGAGTTATCTCACTATGTGCTTGACTGAATAGTGGAGGGACACCTCTGTAGGCCTCGCTGCTGCCAGGACGAAAGTTAAAGTATGAACCCTGAATGAGAACTGTTAAAATTGTATCCACATTTACTGTACAGTATGTGTTCAATGACATTTTAAAACAACACGCTGTATTTATATTTTTTAAACAGTAAGATAATATTTCAGTCACTGTGTGCCCAGATGATTCTAGAGACCAACACTGAAGTGGATTTGTACAGTATATTCCTCAGAGTGGGTCTGTCTAGGTCCAAACTCAAAGACAAGTTTACCATGCAGAGAAGACTTCTGGTGTCCTCCAGTTGTCCTACTTGACAATATGAACACATTATTAGAGTATTTCCCACAGTCACTAGTCTGTCAGCTTGTTGAGTTGTGATTGGATGGTGGGATGATGGGTGTCTTCTCTCTACTTAACACGTCTCTTTCTGTCGTCTTCATCACCTTTAAAGGCCATTCTCATTCTCTTCTTCTTTCCTATTTCTTTGTTTACATCTCCTCCACTTGTCTCTCGTGGTCCCTCTCCCTCTCTCAGGTCAGAGGTCAGCCACCATCAGGCTCAGCAACCTCTTTTTGTGCTCTGCAACTTTTTAAAGATGAGACGAGGTGGAGAAACACAGCTTCAGGGTGTATGGGTTGGACCCATCTGAAACCACACACACACACACAAACATACTTAGTATTAGCAGCCCTGACAGACCATTCCAATTATGCAATTGCTAACTGTGGTTAATGACATTGAATGTATGTCAATCTGAAATGGGTTTTTTTTTTCAAACACCCTGTGCTCTCCTACCTTTGCACATATCCATTCAGTTGGATATTGTACACTATGTCTTTTTCCACAATGTCTTACATGTGAAATAAAAAGCTTATGAAATACCAGGAGCTAAGATGTGTAAATCAGCATTATGGAAAGGGAAGTGTAATTGTTTATATACATAATATATTTTCAGGTGCATATACACTATAATCCAGCTGTGGACAGTGAGTATAAGAACAGTATATGAACACAGACAGACTTACTGGGTATCCTGATCTGGTAGTGGTTGAGAACAGTAAGAACCTCCACAGCCTCCGTCTTACTGTCAAATTCCAGCAAGCCAGAGATGGTCTTAGAGGAGGCTGA